>NC_046156.1:56732426-56994926 GCF_011064425.1 Rattus rattus
GGTCAACCACACTGCACCCCACTCCCTTTTAAAAGACAGGGTCTCCTGCTAGTTCCGGCTAGACTGACTGGCAGTGAATGCTCAGGGTCCTCCTGCCTCTGCCTCAGTGTGGGGTTACAGGAGCATACAGCCATGCTTAGCTCCTTACATGGACACTGGGGATTTGAACTTAGGCCTTCATGCTTCCAGAATAGGTGCTCTTACACACGTGAGCATCTCCCCAGCTCCTGAACAGTTGTTTAAAAAGAAAAGGTGCTGAGGGCTGGAGAGCTGGGGAGAGGACCCGTAGAGGACCTCAGTTCATCTCTCAGCACTCGTGTGGAGTGGCTCCCAGCTGCGTGTACCTCCAGCTCTAGGGGACTTAATGACTCTTTCTGGCTTCAGAGAACCCCTGCGCACTTGTGATGTTCACTCACTCAGACAGCATACATATGTATAAATAAAAATAAGTGGGGGCGGGGAGAGAGCAAGGGAGAAGTGAGAGAGTGAGCCTGTTGAGATTCTTTTATGGGAATTGCAATGAATCTGTAGATCAATTTGGGCAGAGCTGACAGCTTAATAATACCCACTTTTCTGATTTTCAAATACGGCAGACCTCATATTTCTTTCAGCGGGCTCCTACGGTTTTCAGTGTACACGTCTCGTTTGTTTGTTTTGGTTTCTGGTGTATGTGTATATGGGTGTTATGGATGTATGTGTATGGGTATTTCCCTGCATGTATGTGCGCTGTGTATGTGCTTGGTGCTCACAGGAGCCCGAAGACAGCATTAGATCTCCTGGAGAAGGAATTACAGATGGTTGTGGGCTACCATGTGAGTGCCAGGAATTGAACCCCGTTCCTCTTGAGGAGCGGCCAGTGCTCTTCAGTGCCGCGTCACCTCTCCAGCCCGCAGTTCCAAGTCTCGTACGTGGTTCTGCTTCGTAGCATTCATGTTGTAGCACCTATTTTGTTGCTGTTATAAAAGGCATTTTACAGCTTACTTTCTGCTTGTTTCCTGCCAGTGTTCAGAATGCAATTGATTTCGTGTATTGATCTTGTTCTCTGTGATCCTACGAAGGCCAGTTATTAATCCCATATCCTTTTTTGGTAAATTGATTAGTATTTAATAGGTACACAATGTTGTCCTGTGTGAATAAGAAACAGCTTAACTTCTCTTTGACCAATCTGCAAGCCTCGTTCATGCCCCAAGTCTTATTTATTTATTTATGTACTGGCTAAGGTAGGAATAAGAGGTTAAATGGAAGGAATCAAATGTTCTTATCTTTTTTTTTTTTTTTTTTTTTTTTTTTTTTTGGTCTTTTTTCCGAGGGTGGGGCCGGAACCCAGGACTTTGCGCCTCCTGCGAAACGCTCCCCCACTGAGCTAAATCCCCAACCCCTGAATGTTCTTATCTTAAAAATAACGTATTATGTCTTATTTATATGTATGTGCGTGGTGTGCATGTGGGAATCAGAGGACAACTTATAGTCTTTTTCCTTCTACCTGTGAGTCCTGGGGATTGAACTCAGGTCATCAGGCTTGGCAGCAAGCACCCTCACCTGTGAAGCATCTTGACGGCCTAACGTTATCACACTCTCCATATTGGTGAGAAGGTTTTTTGCATTGCATTTAAATTTTAAAGATAGGTAAAGAATATGAATACAATTAAAATGACAGAGGCTTGATTTTTCTTAAAAGTTTATTCTTACTAAATGACAAATGTTATTCATTATCAAAAATTTAAATTTCTTTTTCAGGACTGGGAGATACCTGTGGATAAGACGCTTGCCATGTGAGTGTGGGGGCTGGCTGGGGTTTGGATCCCCAGAACCCACAAAAAGCCAGGCAGGTGAGCTGTTTGCTAGATTAACTGGAGACAGCAAGCTAAGGGGTCCCAGGAGATCCCGCCTCAGTAAAGAAGGAAGAGATTAACTGAGGAAGACACTCAGCTTCAATGCCAGACCACCACAGTTACACACACACACACACACACACACACACACACACACACGAACATACACCAGACATGCATATACACACAAAAAGAAAAAAGAAAGTAAAACAAAAGATTGCTAAAGATACTCTTTTTTTTTTTTTTAAACAAAGCTTTAAAATTTTAAATTTGGGGCTGAGAGTTACTCCGTCTTTCATTAAAAATGTTCTTACAACTTTTCAGTTATTTCTGATTTTGTACTTTAAAAAAACATTTTTTTTTTTTGAGACATGGTCTCTCTGTCTAGCTTTAGTTGTCCTGAATGAAGCCAGACTCAAACTCACAGAGATCCCCCTGCCTCTGCCTCCTGAATGCTGGCATTAAAGGCGTGCACTACTTGAGTTACAGGTGCTTGTGAGGCACCCTGTGGGTGCTGGGAATCAGGGCCAGGTCCTCTGGGAGAGCAGTCATTGGTCTTGATGGATAAGCCGTCTCTCCAGGCCCCTCTGTAAATGTTTGCAGTCACGGTTTGACTGCATGCTCAGTGATTCTACTTCCTGTCACGAAGACTTTGGAAGGAAGCAAGGCTGGAAGGGAATTCAGTCTTCCCTCTGGCTCGTTGCACCTGGAGTTCACATCTCATGATCTTCCATGACAGATGCAGCTACAGGTCGAGTGACGCTGGGGGTTCTTGCCCTAAAATGGAAGGTGTGATGAATTCTGTCACCTACAAGAAATAAAACTGGGACAAAGAAGTCAGGCGTGCTGGCGCTCACTGCTCATCCCAGCACATGGGAGACTGAGGCAGCTCGAGTCTAAAGCTAGCCTGAGCTACACAGTGAGACCCTCCCTCAACAAGCAGGCAGACAGACACACAGACAAGTTGAGAATTGTTTTCTGCCTATTTCCTGAAAGGAGTATGGTGAAGATTAGCATTTGTTTCTTCCTTTTAATTTTGAAAGAAGTTATTATTTAACCTACCCAGGCCTCGAGTTTAGCAGAACATTTTAAACAATGATCCTGATTTCTTTAATACGTTATATATTTCACCTAGATTTATTGGCTAAACACAGTTTAGAAATCCTGGTTGTTTGATGTCAACTCGATTCAAGCAAGGGTTATCTGGGAACAGAAACCTCAGTGGAGAAATACTTCCATCAATTGGCTGTGGGCATGTCGGTAGGGCATTTTCTTGATTAATGATCGATGTGGGAGGACCCAGTTCTCTGTGGGCAATGCCAGCTGGTGGTCATGGGTTGTGTAAGAAAGCAGGCTGAGGGAGCCAGTGGAAGCAAGCCAGTAAGCAGTGTTCCTTCACAGCCTCTGCTTCAGTTCCTGCCTCCAGGTTCCTGCCTTGACGTCCCTCAATAGACTATGGCCCAGGATACATAAGCCAAAGAAACCCTTTCCTCCCCAGGCTGCTGTTGGGTCATGGCCTTATCACGGCCAAAGAAGTCTAACCAGTAAATAATGACCCTATATTATTTTTTGTGGTGAATATAAGGTCTTTAGTTCTGTCCTCTGGATTATTACTGACATGTATTTTTATGATTTGTCCCTTTCGACTTTCATCCATGTTGCTAGTTTATTTCATTGATTTTTTTTTTGAGCAATGACTTTGTAGATATATTCTCTGTTGTTTTCTGTTATGTAAGGCGTCTTTTCTCACCTCCTTTTCTTACTTCTACTTACTTGAGGTTTAGCTTGCTTATTTTTCTTCCCTAGTTTTGTTAAGACAGAGCCTACATAATTGATTTTTTTTTCTTTTTTCTTTTTTTCGGAGCTGGGGACTGAACCCAGGGCCTTGCACTTGCTAGGCAAGCACTCTACCACTGAGCTAAATCCCCAACCCCTACATAATTGATTTTTATTTTAATTTAAAAAATTTGTTTTGGACAAGGGCTCTCTGTGAGACCTTGCTGGTCTGGAACTCACACTGTGGTCTAAGCTGGCCTCTAGCTCACAGAGATCTGCCTGCCTCTGCCTCCACAACTCTGGGATTAAAGAGTGTGTTACTACTCCCAGCCAGAGCATTGACTTAAGCCAGTCTTCATTTTCTAATGTTGGCATTGAGGTTACAAATTTCTGATTAGGCATGAGTTTATGCACCATCCATTTATCCTCTGTCATCATCTATAGATGATCAATCATTTATCTATCTATGTGCTATCAACCATCTATATATCACCTATCATAATTATCATCTATCTATCCATCTCTACCTACTTATCTATAACTTTGTTCAACAAACTTTCTTTGAAAATTTTTGTTTTTATTGATTGATTGATTGATTGATTGATTGTGTAAGACACAGGAGAGCGGTGGGAGTTGGTTTTCTCCTTCTACTGAATTCGTCCCAGGGATTACACTCAGGTCATCAAGTTCACCAAGTACCCTTACCTGATGAGCCATTTTGCTAGCCTTTCAACTCTATCTATCTATCTGTCTGTCTATCTATCTATCAATTTTTATTTTGGTGGGTTTGTTTGTTTGTTTGTTTGGTTGGTTGGTTGGTTTTTGAGACAGGGTTTCTCTTTGTGGCCCCGACTGACCTGGGACTCCACCTGTAGATCAGGCTGGCCTCAAACTCACAGAGACCTGCCTGCCTCTGTCTTCTGAGAGGTGGGATTAAAGGTGTGTGCCACCATGCCTACCTCAACATATTTCTTAACTCCCCAAAATACCCTCTAAGTTGACCTGTTGGCTTTTAATTTTTTTTGTTTTGTTGCTAAATATTTGTGGATTTTTCAGGTTTCCTTGTAATTGTTTTCCAACTTAATTCAGTTATATTCTAGTCAGAGACCGTACTTTGTATGCCTTGAATAGTTTAAATTTATTGAAATTTGATTTATGATCCAGTATGTGTTCCTGTGTCCTCTAAGATAAATGTTCCTTGAGGAGAGCATGCATTTGGCAGTTGTGTGGAATGTTCTAGAAATATCAATAGAATTGATTGGTTGATAGTGTGATTTGAGCCCTCCTTATCCTTAGAGATTTTCTGTCTCTTTGGTTCTTCTAAGTTCTAGGACAGGAATGTTAAAATACACAGCTATACTTTTTCTATTGTTCCCTTCCTTCCTTCCTTTCTTTCTTCAGACCTGTCAATTTCTTTTTCGTTGTATTGTCAAGCTTTGTCACTGGATCATGCACCCTGTATACCATATGTACCCCTGATGGATTGACCCTTCCTTTTTTTTTTTTTTTTTTTTTTTTTTTTTCTTTTTCGTTTTTCTTTTTTTCAGAGCTGGGGACCGAACCCAGGGCCTTGCGCTTCCTAGGCAAGCGCTCTACCACTGAGCTAAATCCCCAACCCCTGGATTGACCCTTCTATCATAGCAAAATACCTCTCTTTATTTCTGGGAATATTTTTTTCTGTGAAATATAATTTGCTATCTAGCCACTCTTTCTCTAGACTTCTTATAATAGTGTTAACTTAAAATACTCTTCTTTTACTTTAAAAGTATTTATTTCACTTTCACTTGTGTGTCTGTACATGTCTATGTGTGAATATGTACCCAACAGCTGGTTGGGGCTGGAAGAAGTTGATAGAACCCTGGAGCTGGGGTTGGTTGAGGGCCACCCAGTGTAAGCACTAGGAACTGAACCACGTTTCTCTGCAAGAGCAGCACAGTCTTTTAACCACCGAGATGCCTTTCCAGTTCCTCCTTCACTGTCTACAACACAGGTCTATCTTAGTTAATTTTCAGTTGCTGTAACAAAATCTGTGAGAAGAGAGAGGTACTTAGCTCAGACTTCTAGGAGTCTACAGACATCCTACAGTCATCTGCTAGGCACCTGGTGAGGGCTTCATAGTGGGAGGGTGTCACTTGCAGGGGTGTGAAAGACCATATGACTAGAGAGGAGTCAAGAGTGTGAGGTGTGGAAGCTGTACAGTACAGTAACCATTCTCATAATAACCAACCCACTCTCATAATAACCAACCCACTCTCATAATAACCAACCCAATCTATCATAATAACCAACCCACTCTCATGACAAACCAACCCACTGTCATCATTACCAACCCACTCATAATATCCAAACCACTTTAGTGGGAACTGAATTAGTCCCTTCATGAAGGTGGATCCTCCATAACCTCATAAAGATCCCATCTCCTCTCAATACCTTCACATCACTAACCAAATTTCAGCACAATTTGTGGTGAGGTAAACTATGTCTAACCAAAAGATATGGATTTATATTAAAGTATAATATATTAAAATAATAGGACAGGCATGGTGGCACACACCTGTAATCCCAGAATTTGTAAAATGGAGGCAGGAGATCAAGACCAGATTTTTAAAAAAGTCTTATATAGCTGGGTATGATGATGCAGACCTTTAATCCCAGCACCCTGGAGGCAGAGGCAAGTGGATTTCTGAGTCTGAGACCAGCTTGATCTGCAGAGTGACTTCTAGGGCAGCCAGGGCTAACACAGAATCCCTGTCTCAAAACAAACAAACAGACAAACACTCCCCCCAAAACAAAAACAAAAGCAACAAAAGGTCTTATAGAATGTACAAAATGTTTCTCCCTTTGCTATGAAGTATGGTAAAATTTGCCTTTTAATAGATGGTTCTTATGCATTTCATTCCTATAATTAAGACTCTAGCTACGTAGCTGTGAGTGTGAGATGTGGAAACGTAAGGGCTCTTTGCAGAGTCAGTTGTGTTGGATGGTGTTTTGCTGGGACAGCCACATGAAGGAACATTTTGCTAAAGCAGACACAGGAGAGAAGATGTTCTGCAAAAGCAAAGGCATGGAAGGACACGTGATGAATTCTTTGCTAACAACAAGTACATATTGGTCCAAATTACATTGCATAGTTGAGTTCCATTTGTTAGGACTCCATAGAGAGAAACACGCCAAAAAACTTCTGGTGATGTGATGTAGTTTCTTGCTGCTTCCTCGGACTCAGGCTGATTGACAGAGTGATGTCAGCTGAGACAGAAGCATGTGCTGAGGCAAGACCTGTGAATGATGTTTGGAGGGTATGAATAGAGCTTGACAGACAGTGAAACAGTGACGGAGGCTGAGCTTGGCTTGCTTATAGAGCTAGCTGTGCAATGCTTGTTGGTCTCTCGTATTCACTGATCTTTGCTTCCTGGAGAGAGGCTCAGCCTAGAACTTCCCCTGGTGTTCCTCTAAGTCCCTCCTGCTGATGGGAGCTGAGGCTGAGGCCTGGCTGCCTCTGCTAGGTCATGCCACTGCTGCTGATTCATGTCGGCCATCCCAACTCTACTGAACTGGACTACTGGTGTATCCTGAAGGGTATGCAAGTGGATTGAGCTGTCACTGCCTGATAACCTGTGAACTGAACTGCCTATTTCCAGACAGCACAGGCGGGACTTGCTCCACAGAATCATTTCTAAACAGATCCACTTCCCCCATATCCTTTCTTTTCCACTACCCCTGGTGGGTAGTGGACTGAAGAGAGGTTAAAGTGTTTAAGAACCATCATTAACCTATTCTATAGGTTTTGAAAAAAAATTAGAGTTACAGTAGTGAGTCAGTCTATTTGACTTGTTTTATTTTCTTCTATTATTTTGGATTAAGAACTTTCTACTACTCTGTTATTTTCACTATTGCCTTACTAGCTTTGATTTAAAAAAACAAAAATTTCTCTAGCAAAATTTGTTTCCCAACATATCATGGCTTGAGTTTAAGTATGATAACATTTTACGTGTTATGTGAAACATTACTTTCTTGATTCTTGTGTAGTTTCTACTGGATTTATTCTCCCTTAAGGTACACACACACACACACACACACACACACACACACACACCATACATGTATAGACAAGTATGTATGTTTTCCCCTTTCTTTCTGGATTTATTTACTTATTTTATGTATATGAGTGCAATGTAGCTGTCTTCAGACACACCAGAAGGGGCATCAGATCCCATTACAGATGATTATGAGCCACCATGTGGTTGCTGGGAATTGAACTCAGGACCTCCAGAAGAGCAGTCAGTGCTCTTAACCACTGTGCCATCTCTCCAACCCCAGAAAATCTGTCTCTTAAGTACTCTTACTAATTCCCACCCTCTGCTACTCTGCCTGGAAATTCTGTCTCACAAGCACTGGGCCTCTGCATTTCTCATGGCCTTCCTCTCCCTGCATGCTTTGATTCAGAAGTTCTTCTACTTCACTTTCTTCAAAGTCACCAATATTTCCTACAGTGTGTAATATGCTTTTGAGCCCAATTACACTTTTTATTTGAGAGATTAGAGGGAGTTGTTGGATGTTCTAGCTTCAATTTGTTGCCTTTAGTAACTTTTCATTTACTCAGTCATTACCCTCATGCTTAGTCATTACACTCATGCTTTCTCTTAAATCTTTTAACACACCTGCGAAGGTATTTAAAAGTCTTTATCTGCTCATTTCATTATCATCTTCTCTAGATTTCCTTCTATTCACTGATTCCCCTACCCCCTATCATGTGCTACATTCCTTGGTTTTGACATAACTAATGATTTTGGTAGAATACTAGACTTTATAAATGTTATAATATTGGTCTAAATTTTTTGGCCCCTTTAAAGATCATTTGTTTTGGTGAAGAAGTCAATTTAGTTTCAGATCAACTTGACGTCTTTAAGCTTTTTAACCCTGGCGTGTCTAAACTCAAATTTCTTTGCCAATCCTGGGCAAACTCTAGGTTGACTAAGCTGGTAACTTTCTGTGTTTATCTCTCTTTGATAGTTATTCCCTGGGTGTACCTCCAGCATATGCATTTTATAATTCATCCAAGGACTTGGAGATTTCTAGAACTTCTTCCAGGTTGCTTTTCTAATCTCTCAGTCAATTCCAGTGGCCTCAGCCTCCCTGAGTTCTTCTGCCTCATTCTATTATTCAGTGAGACTGCCATATCCTGCCTGGTTCCTCTTCAGCCTGGTGCATGCAGACTGTGTTGACACGAAGACTAGAACTTTGGGAGTTATGAGGGCTGTAGCAGGGCTGGTATCTCATCTCTAAAATGCCTACTTCTCAAAAGCTGAAAATACTCCATTCATCCATTTTGTCAGCTTTCCAGTCATTTACTCTACTTCATACTGGTTGCTGGTCTGGCCAGGAATTGTCCTGTTCCAATGTAATGTTTATGTCCCCTTTGAGAATATTCTGTCCTAGGCAACTTAAAGCGTTTCTCTATGCCTATATCAACTGAATGTTTGGTTAACTCTTTCTAAAATGGGCTTTTTATGCCTTAACTGTTAATAAAATTTTCTCAAAATCTTTTCCAATGGATGATAGATTATGCCTGTAGCCCTAGTACTTGGAAAACAGAGACAGGATTACAAGTATGAGGCCAGTCTTGGCTAGGTCACCAAAATTACCCAAAACAAAACCAACCAAATGAAAAATCTCATCTTTTCCTGAACACCTCCTTGATTAGTCTGTTCATTTTATTCAGGCAATAACCTCTTTTTTTGAGACAAAGTCTCTGTCTTAGTGTTACCATTGCCACAGTGATGCACCATGACCAAAGGCAAGACAGAGAAAGGGTTGATTTTTCTCCCCATGATGTGCTTGTACTTCTACACCATAGTCCATCATTGAAGGAGGTTAGGACAGGAACCTTTAAACAGGGTCAGAAACTGGAGGCAGGAGCTGATGGAGAGGCCATGGAGGGCTGCTGCTTACTGGCTTGCTCCCCATGGCTTGGTCAGCCTGATTTCTTATAGGACTACAAGCCCAAGGACCACACAACTCACAATGGGCTAAGCCCTACCACATCAATCACTAATTAAGAAAATGCCCTATAGGTTTGCCTATAACTCAATCTTATGGAGACTTTTTCTCAGTTGAGGTTCCCTCCTCTGATGACTCTAGATTTGTTGACATAAAACTAACCAAGTCTCTTACTCAGCCTTGAGCTCACCTTGGCTAGGTTGGTTGGTCCATGAGCTTCTGCAAGTCTCCTGTCTTTGACCCTTCCAACCCCGGCCTTGGGGTCTCAGGTACACATCACTATGTCTGGCTTTTTATGTGGGTCCTGGGGGATCAGAATCCAGATCCTTATGGTTGCTGAATTAGTCAGGGTTCTCTAGAGGCACAAAACTGATTGAATGTGTGTGTGTGTGTGTGTGTGTGTGTGTGTGTGTGTGTGTGTGTGTAATTTATTATAATGCCTTATAAGCTGAGATCTAGCTAGTCCAACAACGGCTTTCTTCGAACAGTAAGTCCAAGAATCCAGTAGCTGTTCAGGCCACAAGGCTCAGTGTCTCAGCTGGCCTTCATGCTGGAATCCTGAAGAACTAGGTTCCAATGCCAGTAAAGTAACGAACGTCCCAGCGAGAGCTAGGACAAGCAGGCAAAGAGCAGACCCTTCTTTCTTCTTTGTCTTTTGTATCGGCTGCTGTGTGAAGGTGTGACCTACATTTAGGGTGGGTCTTTTGACCTCAAACGAGCTAATTAACTGAAAATCACTCACAGGTGTGCCCAGAAAGTTGCGTTTTGATGACTCCCAGATATAGTCAAGTTGACAACCCAGAATAGCCATCGCACTTGCATAGTAAGCGCTTTCTCCCCCGAGCCATCTCGAGCAGCTCATGCCACATATTTTTGTAAACACTCGGGGCAGTATTTTTATGTGTGACTTTGCTGATGATTCTAAACAGAAGCTTAGAAATAGAAACAGCCCCTCTTCTTTTTACTCCCTTTGTTGAAAACCCAATCAAGATGACATGGTTCTTCCTCCTTACATGGGCACCGACTGTCCTCCACAGTAAAGTTTGGATGCAATGTACCGTGAAACAAACAAAGCTGAAGGACAAAGGTTCATCCATTCTGTGGGCAGTTTCAAGGCTGGGGTGGGGACGGGGAGGTCCCAGATATGTTTTTATATGGGAATTGTGCCTATTCCTTTAAGTTTTATTTTTAGTTTTTGTTTCTTACTGTTTTGCGTGCATATGTGTATGTGCAGCACAGGTGGGCCTGGTACCCTTGGAGACCAGAAATGGGTATCAGATTCCTGGGAACTTATGTTAGGGCAGTGAGTGCTTACATGTGCAAGGGACAGGCGTTTAAACCATAGTGAAGTGAGTGATTTTCTTCCCATTTTGAGTTATTTTCAGCCAGTCTCTCCTTGGTCAGATCATTTGGACTTGCAGAATGCATTATACGCATAACTGAGGAAAGTTAAATTGGTGATATTCTTAGGCATTAGAGCAGCCGCTCTCAAGGGAAGGACTCTTTCTCAGGGGTCACCTAAGACCATCAGATAACACAGATGTTTACATTACAACTTGTGAACAAATTACAATTCTGAAGTAGCAATGAAAACTTTATGGTTGAGTTTGATGGTTTGAATGAGAATGGCCCGGAGGGCTCACACGGAATGGCATGGTTAGAAGGTGCGGCCTGTTGGAATAGGTGTGGCCTTGTTGGAGGAAGTGTGTCACTGGGAGTGGGCTTTGAGATTTCAGAAGTTCAAGCTCGGTCCCGCATCACTCTCCCTTCCTGCTGCCTGCCAATCCAGATGTAGAACTCTCAGCTACCTCTCCAGTACTTTATCTGTCTGCATGCTACCATGCTGCCCGACATGATGATAATGGGCTAAACTGTAAGCCAGCCCCAATTAAATGTTTTTCTTCATAAAAGTTGCTGTGGTCAGTGTGTCTCATGACAATGAGAAAACCCTAACTAAAACATGGGTCAGCACAGCAAGAGGAACTATATTGGAACAACTGCTTTAGAGGGAGACAGCCCGTAGTTGCCAAACACGTCTTTGTATTGTTACCTTGTTCCCAGATGCTGAGTGAAGGAGTTTTCTTACTGCCCTATCATGGCTTGAGATGTCCTTGAAGCTCAGGCCAGCTGAACTTCAGGGCCAGGTAGCCAGCTGATAGGCTTTTGGGATAGTTTGCATCCTGGGAGCCCTGATCTAAGCAGTGACTAATCCCTTGATGAATTCCTAATGTGATGGCATCATTAAGAGGCAAGCTGCATTGGGGGGAAATGGGTCACTGGAGGCATACCCTGAAAGACATGCCTTCCCCTTGCATCTTCCTGTCTGTTGCTCTCTACTTCCTGTTAGCTGTGAGGCGAACAACTTTGCTCCCCACACAGTCCTGCCTGCCCACCTGTCATGCCCACAGAGCATGACAGCCACAGATTCAAAATCAGTTGTCCTCTTAAGCTGCTTATTAAACTTGGGTGTTTTGTTACAGCAACAACAACCTTGCTAATACATACCTACCAGGAACTCTTACCCAGGGATACGAAAGAAGCCGTAAGACCAGAGGGATGTGTAATGTGAAGCTGCCCTACGGCACCCACAGTGGAAGTCCAGGGAGGGGAGAAGAAATGTCTTGTTGTGCAAAGCCAGAAGCTAGTCTGTGGAAGTCCCCCAATCCAGACATGCCAACTGCAAGAGAAGGGGTCTGTTCTATTCGGTGCCTAGCGAAGGAGACTGTGTCAGGAGCAGACTATATGCATTGTGTATGATTATAAATGGCCCACGAGTGTTCTGTTTGGGAGATATTATACAAAGGAATTCTCTCAGAATTCCTCTATATTTAGGGCACAATCCCAGGGAAGAGCAAATGGGGAACTTGTCTGCTGAAGTTGCTTTTTTTAAAAAGTGAATTTTAATAATTGATAAACAATATTTTGATCAATCAAGTTAGAGGAAGCCTGAATTACTTGATATTCTCTAGAAAGCATTGTAAAATGGTTGTTGTATGAAGAAGTCAATTAAATATATGTCACCAAAAACTGTAGTATTTTACTGTATGTGGGAGAGACATTAACTCAGCCTTTAACTGCTAGAAGAGAATAACACGTGGATTTTTTTGGTATCATTTTCTACTTTTAAATTTTTTAATTGGTTGTGATGTCTATCACCATTCACTTTTTAGTGGGGGAGAACTTCCCTGTGTGGTCTCCCAGGCCTTAAACTCCCTACATAGACCAATCTAGCCTTGAACTGCAGAAGATCAGATGCCATCTGATTTTGCCTCCTCCGTGCTAGGACTAAAGGCCTAAAACTTATGGCTGCTTTGTCACTGAGTCCTGTGGATCTGGGTCTTCATGGGAGGGAGGCAGAGGGAAGCTTTGCCTCAGCCTGTGCAGCCTGGCCTCTCCTTAGGGTTCTGCTCACTGGGTTCTCAGTGACAAATAGAGACCTGGGGGGTTTCAAACTCCGACTCTGTGGTCACAGCTCTAGCACTGAGCGTCCTTCTCCACAGACAAGTCTCCATTCATTGTCACAACCAAAGGCCAAAGACGTGTTTAAGTTAATTTATGTGAGCTGTGAAAAGCGCAGGTCATGGGGTCCCTCCACCCCCTTCGCTCCCATCCTCACTGATGTTTTATGCAACTGCACAGCAAGACCTGACATCCTGGCTGGGAAAAGCCGTGTCCAAGGGTTACATATCCTCACAACCAAGGTGCCAAGGCAGAAGACGTCTGGGCCGCAAGACTCCCAGCTCTAAGAAGACAGAGGGGAACACATGAAGGATGCACAGAGCAGGATGTACTTAACCTGGGTGTCTGGATGTGGAGGCATTTACGTGTCAACAGTTTTACTCTGCCACCATTTCTCTTCTTTTATTTATTCTTTCTTTTTGAGTCAGGGCCTCTGGCCCAGGTTCGCTTCCAATTCAACTGCCCAAATAGAGACCAGGGGCCAGGAGCCCAGGAGCCAGCAGGGGAGAGGCTAAGCAGTGTGCCGGGGGAATAGGGGACGTCCAGGCTCCCAGCTCACTGTCACTCATGGCGTGCCCTGCTCCAGCCCCTCTTGTCTGCTTGCATGAACCCACACATTCTTCATTGCTGGAGCTCGTGTGAGCTTGGGTGGAGCTTCACTGCTGGAGTTTTGTAAACCGGGGTGGGGGTGGGGGAGTCCTAAATAATGTACCATCTAAGGCAGCAAAATTATTGAGCTCGATAAAAGAAAGGCAAATGAAGATGAATAGAAAAGATAGCTGGTAATTCACAGGAACAAAATAACCACAGGGTACAAATGTGCAGTCTGGGGTGTCGACACCGCAGGGTACAGAGCATCCTGGGGCCCTGAGGAGGGAGGCTCTGGGATTTAAGGCAACTTTGATGGTTTCACTGTGAAGGCAGATGAGATGCAGAACAGAAGGCGCTCCTTCCTCAGAGGAGAGAGCTATGAGGAAGGAGGCAAGAGATTTACAGTTGAGATGCGACACCCATGTGAGGAGAGGCAAAATGGAAGGAGGGTGTGGTGCTCCTAGGTATGGGTTGAGAAGGCTTAGTGTAGATAAGAGGGAGACTACATTTAGAGGCAACTGGAAAGGCCCAGACTGAACTGAGTCATGAGATGGGGAGGGAGATCTCGAGAGGAAGAGAGAGCGGGGAGGGGGCGAAGAGAGGAGCTGTGGAGCAGGTGGCCAAGCCACAAAAGATACCAATGTCTCTGGGTTACGTTGGGAAGAGAAACAGGGGGAAGAGACCCAGGCCAGTTTCTGGCCTGGACAGTTTAGGGTAGGGGACAGCATATGGCAGCCAGGATGGCACTAGAACATGTAATGGCTGAGAACCTGGCGGTCAACATCTGCTTTGGTATTTAAGAGTGACCTCAGCCATTCGTCCTGAGTTTGAGACCTGACACTGTGTGCAAAGCCACACACCCTTGGGGGTGAAGAGATGAGAATAAGGAAACCAAGTAACTGTAGGATGTGTGGCCACCTGGAAGTCACCATGAGGTGTTCCTGTTAGATGTCACAGCCCAGGTGCTATGTAACTGGGAGTAAGGTCAGAAAGTCAAGGTCCAGACATGGCCGTGGCAGCAGGCAGCCAGGAACAGGAAATAGGAACACACAGGAGCAGAAGGATTGGTTTTCAATCAGATAAATGAGAATTCAAAGCTCAAAGGGAGCAGAAACCAGCACACGACACAGGTCCAGGCACCCTGCAGCAGTGCCACCAACCAGAAATCAGGGCAGCTCAGAGGCATGGACTGCCCTCTGAGGCACAACAGCAAGATGACTGGAGGTGACTGGGAACTCCATTCTACCAGAGCAGGGGTTCTCAGCTTTCCTGATGCTGTGACCCCCTCATGGTGTGGTGACCCCAACCATAAAATTATTTTCATTTCTACTTTATAACTGTGACATTGCCACTGTTATGAGTCATAATGTAAATATCTGTGTTTTCCAATGCTCTTAGATGACCCCTGTGAAAGGGTCGTTCAGTGTCCCACAACAGGGGTGTTGAACCCACAGGTTGAGAACCATTGCCCAGAGGGATCGTGACCCACAGACTGAAAACCATTGTGCTAGACTCGGGGCTTCTGGTGAACAATCTCCATGCTGACGGCTTCATCTTTCATCACGGGAAGAAAGAAATGAGAAAATCTGGTGTCTGGAACCAAGGCCAGGCATCCTGTTCGACAGGAACTCAATAGGACCTGGCCTTCACATGACATGCAGGCCAGGAAGCTGAGAGGCCAGTGCCATTTGAAACACCAGCTTTTAGGAACATTCTGGAGTCACTAATTAGGCAGATTTTGTAAGAAAGGATTCTCCGTGAGGAGCCCTGAGGAAAGGGGTAGGGGCTGACTTTATTATGCTTCATTAGTAGATGACACCAGGAAAAACATCAGCGCCATCCACTGAACTGTACTTCCTGACTCCCCTCTCAGAAGTTGAATTGTCAGACTGAGAAAGGTAGGCAGAGCAGAATGCTGCTTTGAACAAGCCGTGGCCAGGAGTAGAGCTGACACACTAATGGAACACTTCCTGTCCCAGCAGGATCTAGTCTGTCAGAGCAATCTTTGAGGTTCCTCAGGCTACGGGGCTGAGTGTTGACTGCCTTCCACAATCTTTCCCTGCCACTAATGGGCTTTGCTGAGTGACTAACTTCCTGAAGGCCACTGTCAGCTTATCTACTGCTGGCACTTCGAGGCAAACCCCAGGACAATGTCCACCTCACTGCCATCTGTCCTGGCCTTCGAGACAGCTGGGGCTAGTCAGTCATCCCTCTTCACAGGTGCGCAAACACGGAGCCTTCTCTCTGCCTCCCCCACTTCTACAGAGCTATTTCCATGGCCTAGAGCGGTCTTCTGATGCCTTTGTTTTTTGAAGCTAATTGGAGTTTATTAAGAAAAGGTTTTAATGTAGATTTAAGTATGAGCATTAAGAACCGGCATGGATTTCTCAAGGGACAATTCAAACCTCTGACTCTTTAACAAGTCTTTATTTAACATTCAAAGTAGAACAGTCCACCGGATGTACATGCACTTGTGAAATCCCAACCCCTTGGAGCCTGATGCAGGAGGATAGCAAGTTTGAACTGAGGTAGAAAAGTGTGAGTCTGAGACCAGATTGGGCTACATAGCAATCAGTACCATCTAGCAAGCAAGCAAGGAGGAGAAGGCAGAATAACTAAGAAAAACTAATGTCAACAAAGAAAACCAGAAGAACTTTCAGAATCCCTAGTCTCAGATTCGGGAGCCTCTGGACCTATTACAGAATGTTCCCTATCCCCTAGAGTGGGTCTGTGACTTTCCAGGTAGAAGACGCCTTGGTGATCTTGTGGCAGCTTCCTTGGGCTGTGAGTACAGTGCAAGTCCTCTCACTGCCCCTGACAGACACGTGCACTAGGGCACCCTACTTGGTGGCCAGGCCCCACGGGCAGAGGGGCTGGTTAGTTGGGGTAAGTCATGACAGTCTTCTAGCAGGGACAATTCCCACTCAGCTAGATGGGGCCCTGTCCTTGCACACATGGCTTTATGTTGCCCTGCTGACTGGGTGCTTTTGTTCCATATTCAAGCCACATTGCCTCCCTCCTGGGCTCCCATCCAGCCCAACTGCCCCTACTGCCAGTGCCCTCAAAGTCAGGACCATAGGTCTGGAATCCCAGCCTTACCCTGTAGGACCCAGAGGGAGAAGGAGATCTGAGGCCTACCCTCTTGCCCAAGCTTCCTGTTCTGCTCACCTCTGTGGTGATCCTCAATGTTACCACTCTCCCCCAAACCCAAGTCCCCAGCACAACCTGCTGTCTTGTCCTGGGACACCCAGCATAGAGGTTCTACCAGAGCACAGCAGTCCCCAGAGTTTCAGAGTCATTTATCTCCACTAATGCCATGCACAGGACAGAAACCTACATCTAGGCTGCTCCCGATACCCATAGTTCACTTTCCCCATCTCTTCCAGGGAGAAGAGAATATTCAGCTTGTATGTCCTTCTGTAGTCCTCTGGGCTTAGCTCTCACAAACAGTTGCTCTGGTGGAAACCTCAACTCTGCAAAAATAAGCAAATACTGTAATTCACCACATTCCTACAGAGTGAAGAAACAGGCCCTGTTCTTGGAATGCAGGAGACTCAGAGACCACAGCTCGTTTGACCATTTACAAAAACACACACTGCCGAAACGAAACACTCATCATCCAAACCTAAAATCACCACCCAGACTAAAGACGACTTCCTGTGTTCCGAACAGCATGCTTTGTGTATATTTTTGTACATAACAACAAGATTCATGATGTAGGACCCCAGGGAACCACCCAGCTTGAATTCCAGTCACTGCCTTCTTTGCAAGCAAAAACGGATGGAGCTGAGGTGTCTCCTCTTCCCCTCCTCCTCTTCCTCATCCTCCCTTGCCTCCTTTTCCTTGACATAGGGTTTTCCTATGTAGGCCAGGCTGGCCCTGAGTTCATGGTTCTTCTGCCCCAGCCTCTGGAATGCTGGGATTGCAGATCTGTAGTACCACGTTAAGCCTGATGCAGGTACAAATGACAGTTTCTTCAGCTTTCTACCTGTGTGGTTCTCAAAGAAAACAGTAAGTCCCAGCACCTATGAAGAAACAGCTAACAGTTTCGAAAGAGCCTCTTGTCACAGAGGGTGTCACGTTTATTGAGTGTTGAGAGATTTTGACCAGGGGAGTACTGAGTTGTGTCAATCATTTCTGAGGGAGCGTGGCAAACCAAGCCCACCCACGCCAGACCCAAGAGAATATTCTGAGTGCAAAAGACAGAGATGGACATGAGCTCTCAAAAATTTAGAGCAGCCGATCTACAAATTCTAGGGCATATGTATGGATGAATTGTTCAAAGGGGACTTTATAGGTACCTAAAAAAGGAAGCTGCGATCAGTAGGAGCCAGGGAGAATTCATAATATTAGAGTGAATTAACTCCTTTTAAACATTATTTTGAGAAGATGACCATACTCAAGGGATTCTGGCAGTGTGCTTGCTTTAAAGAAGGACACAGGACTGCTCTCTCCGTCTCTGGCTGGTAAGTGGCCTTGAGATTGACACGCCTCTGTGTAGAGGAGAGGGGTGTTCCTACTCACCCCGCACCTAGGCTCAGCCAAGGACCCGCCTTGGTTAACGGAGCATGAGTGCAGGCTGTCTGTTTCGCCTGGTAACCAGTGGCTTTAAGAGACACCATGAAAGGTCAAGTCCTGGATGGAGTCTCCTCTTCAACCTGGACCCTGGGGTGAGGAAATACGTGGAACAGAGTCGCCGATGCTTGTACATGTCAGAGGCGGAAACAGACTGGTTTCATGACAGGTGGCTGGTATCTGGGGCCTCGGTTGCCACTGACAGGGAACCCAGCTCTTGCGCATCCCTGAGGAATTTAGATCTAATGACACCGGTCCTCGCTTCCAGCTTCACTCACTGTTTGCCCTTCTCTCTGCACTACAGACGTCTCTCTGGCCTTCCCTACCCCTCTGTGATGCGAATGGCCTCTCACAGTGTGCACGGTTTTGTACAGACATGGGGAGAAGGGCTGTCTTGATCCTTTCTCAGCTTTCATGACTCAGCACTGGAAGCCAGAGGCTAGGTTCACTCCCGCCTGGCTCAGCTCAGGATTTTCACCCGTCCTGAGAGACCTCCTTCTCATCCCACTGTTCCTCGGGTAGGGATGTGATAGCAATGAGCCTTTTGAGCTCTGATGCTGGCAGCGTGTGGTACAGAGAATAGACACTGCCATGTGGGAGCTTCTAAATGTGCGCAACCTTGGGGATCCACGGACGACCTCCAGGCAGATAGCTACAACCCTCCTGCTAGCATCCCAGCCATCTTCCTTGCTCTTTCCAACTAGGGAATGTCAGCCCCGATCATCTGCAATCAGTCCAACTGTCTGATATCCCAAACGTCCTTCCTGCCACCCCTCAGGGCTCATGCTACAGTATGATAGATCTGGGGTTTGGAGAACCAAACTGCTTTGGTTTCAGTTGAACCCTATGGTCCCAGGCATACTCAAAGACCAGCATATTGCCACAGCTCATCAGAACTGCAACATCCCTCAGGACCCATTCTCTGTGGTGAGAGAAGGCAGAACACAGGGCTCCATCAGAGACTGAAGATTTGAGGCTTGAGATCCCTGTCTTTTGAGGCTCACCATGCAGAAAACTAGATGACACCCACGCCTTACCTGATGCAGAAAGGAAGAAAGTGATAAAAGGCCCAGGCTCCACTTGGCCGGTGTTAGCCTATGTGGCATGGGCTATCTTACAGCAGTTTGGGCTGGGATCAGAACCACCCCCAGGCATGGCGATGTACTTGCCTCGCCTGGCCTCTAATCTCACCTCCTAGGCAGGTCAGTTTACAAGCTTCTGTCAGAAGCAGCCCCATAAAGTGCACACGTGTTCTGAGTTGGCTGACTTGGACCAGTCTTGCTCAGTTCCCATTGCTTTCAGAGTAGAGTTCAGGCAACAAGCAAGTCTGTTCATGACCCAGGCCCCGCAGGTCTTTCTGCCCCCTCTGCCACTCCCTCCTCCCCTGAGTTCACACTGTGGATGACTGCCTAGGTTCCTCCCCCCCCTCTAGGCTGCAGCATGTCACCTGCCCTTCCTTATGCCAGGAATACCTACCTCTTCTGGGTTCTTCTGCCAAGTGTTGTCTCCTTTGGCTGGTTTCCACTGGCTCCTTAGGTGAATTTTATGCCCAGCCCTGAGCTTCAGAGGATTTGGGTTCCCTGGGTTACACAGGTGTTCTAACAATATGCTGTTACTCCTAATCTCATCTGTTCTGTCCGGAGGGCCAGGGCAGCTCCTGCCTCAGTTCGTGTTGTTTATGGTATCAAAGAGCAGTCAGTACCAGGGCTAGAGAGGCAGTTTTAAGAGAACCTAGTACTTTGGAGATGCAAATTCTGTTCCCAGAACCCACATTGGACAGATTATTGCTGCTCCAGAGGATCTGGCCCCCTCTTCTGGCTCCTGTCAATACTACACCCAGGTGCAAGCACACACACACACACGCACGCACGCACGCATACACGGCAGACATTCACATATACACATAAATAAAACACGAAATCACTTTGAGAAGATGTGTTTATTTTGTCTTATGTGTATGAATGTTTGGTCATATGTATGTATGTATGTATGTATGTATGTATGTATGTACATCCCAGGTGCCTTGTGCTGGTGGATGCCAGAAGAGGGTGTTAGGCTCCTAAGAACTGGAGGTCTAGATGGCTGTCACCACGTGGGCACTGGGAACTGAACCTGAGTTCTCTGCAAGAGCACCAACTGCTCTTAGCCCCTGACACATCCTGCTATCCTTCAAAATAATACCTTAAAAGTCAATAATGGTTAGGAGCTGGAGAGATGGCTCGGTGGCCAAGAGCCCTAGCTGCTCTCTGAGAGGACCTGGGTTTAATTCCCAGCACCCACAAGGGCACTCACAGCTGTCTGTAACTCCAGTCGCATGGGAGCTGACACCTTCTTCTGGCCTCTGAGGACACTAGACACACACATGGTGCACAGACACATTACCAAGTCCTGCACAGCTTGGTCCTGGAACTCTGCCTGGTGGAGAAGGAAGGATGAGAGACAAACCCTAGAGAAATGGCAGACATACACGGAGAAAAGTTGGGGTCAGGTATGCTGTGCACACTCTTATGGAGTCTACGAGCTACAACAACAACCCAGAACCTCGCTACATTTATTGTGTGCAGCATAGGGGGAAGGGTTAGCTACGGTTGGTGGGGGCGTCTATGGGCAAGCATCTCAAGGCTGTAAGCATACGGGAGGAGGAAGCTGAAGTTGCCAGTGTTTGTACACAAAGGTCACATATTTGGGCAGAGGAAGGCTCTGCCTTTCAAACCTGACCTGGAGGAAGACATATTCCGAGCTTCCCATAGGTCTGATTGCTCTGTCCTTGACGTGGCCAACTCAGGTCACACAGTACCCACTCCCTCAGCTCTTCAGTCTCTCAGGACTTCACCCATTCCCCATGTATAATAGGTGCAGGCAAAGCACCCATACACATAAAATAAATAATTTTAAAATAATTAACATTAAAAAGTTTCAGAGGTAAGCACCTTGTGTCCCTTGTTTTCCTTCTTATCCCAAGCCGATTTCCCCACTGATCCTCACGCACAGACACAGAAAGATAGCCCATGGGGTGGCTGGCTGGTTCATTCACAGGAAGAGGTCTGCATACCTCCATGCACACTTCTCCCAACGAGGCCCACCAGGTCTCCAGTGCCCACCCCCCAATTACTCCACTTACCTCCTGCATCCATCAGTGATCCTGTCCCCTGTCGGTCAGAGCCCCAATCACCTTCCTGCCTCTGGAGGCAGCCCACAGATATACTCAGGGGTGCCATCCTAATCCTGTGTCTCTCAAGCCAACTGAATTCGTAATCAAGACCATCTGTGTCAGATGATGTGCGCTGTGAAGAAAAGCAGAATTCTGCCCCCTCACATGGGGACTGAGAACCTAACTTGGGTCCTTTGGGAGAGCATAGCACCTGAGCCATCTCTCCAGCCCCAAGAGCTTGCCTCTTGTTTATCCACCAGCCTGGTGCTATGTTGTCCAGGCACCAAACCTGTGCCTTGTGGCTTCCCTATTGACAAAGAACTCCAAATCCTTCCTACCAAGTAAGCCAGAACAACGTGAGAGAAAATACAGGAGTTTGTTAGTGTTTTGTTTTGTTTTGTTTTTTTGAAAGACCTTCCTGTCCTCTCATCCCAAGAACATCACTTTTTGTCACGGCTGAGTAGGGGAAATCAGTCTCACGGCCACCTCTGAATGTCACATGGTCTGTCACCTCCAAATGCCAGAGAACCTGGCTGAGTGGCTGCCTCCCACAGGAAGGCCTGTCAGTGACAGACATTTCTAGAGGCCTACTAGTCACCTCTGCCTCTTGGTGGGCAGGTGTGTGGCAGTGTGGGAGTGCATGAGAAGGTGGTGGCGTCTGGGGGAGAGGGAGCCGTGAGGATCCTGCACACTATAAAGTAGCATGGCTGTTGGTGGGGGGCTGATGGAGGGCTCTGCAGGTCACTTGAAGAATCGGGGGTATTCTGTGAACTAGGGTCCCCTTCTCCAGCTTTGAGCATTGAGAGTGGGAAGAAGAGATCATGAGAAGACCCAAGTGAGAGGCTGCTATGGGAGATCAAGGTGTGGGAGAAAAGGGTGGTATTACCCTCTGCAATAGCTAATCCTGGTGATTAACTTGACTATATCTGGAATCAGCTGAAACTCAAGCCTACTTTCAAACCCTGCTTTAATAAGGGTTCTTAAATCTTCAACCCCCTTCTAGCCCACCTACCACAAGTAAAGGAAAAGAAAGGTTGATTGGAAATAGGGGATGTGGGCCTGCTTGGAAGTAGTTTTTTTGGGGTGATTCTAATCTTTGCTGTGAGGATATCAGCAGTCCAGTCCAAAACACCAAACTCGAATCAGGAGCAGCAACTTCATCCAGAAGAAACCACAAGGGTTGACTGAATCACCATAAGTCTGTGGAAGGGGCAAGAAGCAGCTGGAATACCACCAGATTCTATGGCATGTCTCTCTCTACAAAGTCATGATAAGCGAAGGTCACCGAAGACCAGCAAAGTGTTGCAAGGTGAACCAATGCACGGTTATCCTCCTACACTCTGTGATGTTATATTTATACTCTTTCTAAATATCACGCACCCTCTCAAACATCCACTACAGCACAACATCACATGCCCTTTCACAAGACAGCTTCCAGAAAAATATCACATGACTCAACCGAGTCTCCAAAGAAACCAGAAACTTCCACTTCTGCTTGCCCTCACCCTCCCTAGCAGGTATTAAAGCTCACGATCTCAGGATTCCATGTAGACCGAAGACCAGCAGCTCTCTTGCATTCCCTGGCGCTCTAGTACCAGAACAAGACTGCTGAGACATTCCAGTCTCATGGACTGAACAAATTACTGGATTCTTGGCTTTTCTGTCAGGAGACAGTTGTTGGGTCAGCCGGTAACAGCCTGTAAGCCATTGTAATAAATTTCTATTTAACATATATGTATTCATTCCACCAATTTTGTTCCTTTAGAGAACCCTAGCTAATACACCTTCCCACAGAGGAACCCAGCACAGTCTGACATATTATGATGCCATGCCTACCTGTCATCTCCAAGTCAGGGGCCAATATACTATCTACCAATGGTCATCTGGGTAGCATTGTAGAATTTGCAGGCTCTAAGGTGCAAAGACATCGATAAAAGTTATGTCAGTGACTAAGCATGGCTGTGCTCTGATAAAACTTTATTTGGAAAAATAGGCAGCCTGACACAATCAAAGGTTGTTGATCCTTGATAAATGAGTCCCGGTGTGTTCTGCGGTAGTTTTCTGTCACCATATATTTAGTTAAGGCATTGGTAGTAGTCATGGAAAACAACCAAGAACTTGGGACGTTGTCATTTCTTAAAAGTTTGCGCAACAGCCACTTCCCACGAATTGATTTTCTTGTAGCAACACTTGTGGTTTGAGGGTGAATCACAGCTTCCCACTGTCTGTAAGCAAGTTGTCTCTTGACAAAGGAAACCGCTCTTGGCAGGCCCTTTTTATGATAGTTCAGGCTCACCAGCTATTCTCCTAGAACTAAATACCTTTATTATGTGTAATTAGGGCAACAAGCGAGAAAAGATGCAAATGTGTTCCACACATCTTCCTGCCACAGCTGGGAATGTTGTGACCTTTTCAAAGAGGAGGCCTGCACAGAAGCGCACTCCACATGTGCTGAAGGGGGGTGGAGGGAGAAATGGAGGAAAGAAAGAAGCAAAAGGCTGAGGGGCCCACAAGGTCGGGTCCAGGCATTCAGTCTAGCTGGTGTTCATCCTCTAGGAAGCTCTCTAGCAATCCTCCGTAACCAAGTAAAGAGGGCAAATGGTACAGGTCGCCATCTCTGACTTCCACTGGCTCTTTTCTGGAATTTCCTCCATCCCTTTGCAGGGTAGAGCTGATGGCTTAATGAGGAAAAGCATTTGAAATAAAAGAAAGAGGTGGTAATGAAGGGGTTGATCCTTACCTTTCCTTTTTATCGGGATCCCACGTATGTCATCTTCTAGAAATCTCTTTTATGTTGAAAATACTCAAGTATGGTCACTGACATCCACCTCAACTAACTAAAGAATGAAATAATTCTCTTTCTCTTCCTTCTCCTCTTCCCCTCCTTCTTTTTCCTTTTCTTCTTCCTCTTCCCCTCTTCCTTTTTCCTTGTCTTCTTCCTCTTCCCCCTCCTCTTCCTCTTCTATCTCCTCCTTCTCTTCCTCCTCAGGACAGGGTCTCATTATGCAGCCCTAGTGTCCCCAGAACTTTAAATATAGACTAGGCCGGCATTGAACGTAGGGATCTACCTACCTCTGTATCCCCAGTGCTGGGATTAAAGGTGGGGCAGTGTTGTGCCTGCGGGATGTTGGCTGAGAGCTTGAGTTCATGAGTCAGCCTAACACGGGTCTCTAACCCGCCTTCCCACTCACCATGGGCAAGCTAGCTCCTGATCCGCACTGGTCCGTGGCTCCTCAGTGGGTGCCACTGTGCATCTCATGGAGTAGCTGTGAGAAAGAGGGGAGCTGTTGGAGATGAAGTGGTTGTACAATGCTCTGCCCAGCCAAATTTCTGGCTTTGCTTCTCAGACTGCGCTGCCCCGTGATGCAGAAACAGAAACAAGACACAGTTGTCTGCACAGGGGTTTCATTGCTTCTAAGCGACACCACCCAAAGGGACTCGTGGAAGGGACGAAGTAAAAGCAAAAGGAGACAAAGACCATCCACCAGACCTCCATCTCCCTCTGACACTTCCTGGGCTGCTAATTGCCCGGTCCTTATTGGGTGGCAGTGAACCTTCCCCAGGCTGGCTTATAGCTTGTCAAGACATTGTTAAATGTAATTGTGAGTTTCAGGATCATCGAGAGAGCCCGGATCTGTCTGTTGTGGCCGTTTGTTTGCCATTTGTCCTTTTGCATTCTGACCGCTTCCTGTCTGGAGTGTGGACACAGTGGCTGGAATTCCAGCAGCTTTGAAGAGTCCCTGTGGTTAGGAGCAATAAACTACTAATGATGACAAAGAAAACGATACAGATGCCTGGGCTTGTGGACACCACAGAACCAACAGACCAGCCCAGGACTGCCCGCCTCCAGATTTTCATGGGAAATAAATCTCCATGTCATGGTTAAGACGTTATGCTCTTTCTTTTCTCTCTCACACAGCAGCTGTAAACAAGGTATTGTCAAGTGTTGGCGAATCCACAATTCCAAGTCCTTCTGGAAAAAATCAGGTGAAGCATAGGAACCACAGGTCCCTGCTTGTGTGTCCCGACTGCAAGGCACCTGGAAACCTGGGAGCCACGGTGCAGGGCCTCTGTTTTCTCGAACGTTTCCCTCTGAGTTTTAACTATTCTTCGTTTATCAGGATCATTCATTGTCTTTTTTTTCTTCCATGGATCTGCAAATGAGTTTTTCTACCATTGGTTATGTTTTTAAAGATTTATTTCTTATTTTTAACAGTTACTTAGTTTGTATTCATAATCATAAACTTTACTCTGCAATCCAGCTAGACCTGGAGGAGAATGAGGAAAATTCAGTGAGAGCAGAGATTGCAGGGTATTGCGCACAGATGGGGTGGGGGCGTTCTCCTGAGCTCCACAGAAGGAATGCTTCTTGTTGGTCTTGCATTAGAGTTGTCCACAATCCAATGGTTCTCCCCTTGCCCAAGGTCTTGCCAGACTCAGCCCAATCCATGGCTTCCGCAACCACTCAGTGCTTCTTTCCCTTCCCCCAAGCCCAATCGTGCTTCCCATCAGCCCACTCAGCCCTAATCACGTGCTTCCCACCAGACCACTCAGTCTTGACCACGTGCTTCCCATCAGCCCACTCAGCCCTAATCACGTGCTTCCCATCAGACCACTCAGCTTTGGCAGTGCAGACGAAAAACTGGAAAGCATTTGTGTTTGATCCAGCATTTGCTATGGACAAGCTGTCCGGACCCGTATGCGCCAGGATGAAGTGCTCATCCTCAACTTTCTCTCCGTAGATGGACCTGCTGTGTGCCGTGCTGTGTGACGTCACCACCCTGGCACATGATTCCTGGAATAATTCTATGAAACGAGGAACCCTTACAGCCAAATCCTTTTTCTCCAGTGCTCAGAGCATAAAAGTTTTCTGCTGTTTTTGGAATTTTGTCTGCAAACAGCTTGGAGGAGACATGGCCCAACGTCAACGTATGCGGTGGGATTAACCATGGCTGCAGCAAGAGGTGACAGGGGACAGCAGCATCTGCAAAGCTATTTCTTATTTTTAATTTTTAATTATGTATGAATTTGTGTGTGTGTGTGTGTGTGTGTGTGTGAGAGAGAGAGAGAGAGAGAGAGAGAGAGAGAGAGAGAGAGAGAGAGAGAGAGAGAGAGAGAGAGAGAGAGAGAGAGGGAAGAGAGAGCAAGCTTGAGTGCAGATGCCTTCGGATGCCCCTGGAACTTGGGCTACAGAGCTCTGTGAGCCATCTAACCTGCGAGATTGAGTGTGGTCCAGTCCTGTCCCCTTCCCCATCTCTGCAAGAGCATAGACTGCTTAGCCATCTCTTTGGTCCCACCACTGACTAAGTTTTATCCAATAGATCACTTCCCTCCTCTTCTCGGGCTGGTCTCAAATTCCATCTTCTCCTGCCTCATCCTCTTCAGCTCACTGATGGGCCGCGTGTACCACCAAGGCTGCTGTTTTGCTCATCAGGAAGACCCCTTGGGGATGGAGAGACGGCTCAGTGGTTAAGAGCACCTGCTGCTCTTCACAGATTAGAGTTCGGGAGGCTCACAAACTACCAGGGTATCTAATGCCCTCTTCTGGCCTGCAAGAGTACCTGTACTCACGAGTATATACCACACAAAGACAAACTCATACAAATCACTAAAAATCAAACAGAACTTTAAAAGAAAGCTATTCAGCAACCACTGAACATCTTTCTCTTGGGAAACTGCCCAGCTACAGATTGGGGGGGAATTCTCCTAAGAAAAGAGATATCTGATCCTTGCTGTCCCGCCCTACATCAATTGGATGTGAGCATACCTCCGAATTACCAGCTGCATAGTTTCCCGTGGGGTTCGCCCCTGAGTTACACAGAGAAGCCAGATGGCTTACAACTCACTCGGCTATGCAGTAGTTGTCCATGTTCCGGAAGGGAGGTGGCAGTGGAATCAGATTGCCCTAATTCCAGATTGCGGTCCCCATTTGCTGACTTCTCTCTGTCACAATCTTCCTATTTATGTCAGCTGAACTTGATTTCATTTGTTTGCAACCAAGAATTATGACTGGCTTGGATACTGAACCCCATCATCTTACCTCCAGTAGGGCGTGGGGCTGGCATCATGGAAACCCGATCATGAGTCTGCATAAGCCTTAACTTGCTGCATATGCACTTTTCACCGAGCTTTAAAAACATTCGAGGACAATTTTTCTGTGGTTCCGTTTCTAACCCTGTGGACCCTAAGAACTATTGCTATTATACACCGGAGTCTCCAGAATTCACAGCAATGTGGTCCACGTAGCCTCAGGAAGGACTTCCCAATGGGCTGCACAGGCATCTGTCCTTGCTGCACTTACCCTATGGCTGTGATGTCTTGAGGGACTCAAGTCAGACAGAGAGATGGATGGTCTAGAACATACAAGAACCCCAACGTAGGGTACTGAGAGGGCTTAGGGTGGAGATGCTTGCTGCACTGGCCCAGTGACCTATGTTTGATCTTCATGTAGGTAGGAGAACAGGACCGACTCCATGAGTTGTCCACTGTCCTCCTTGTGTCCACCGTGGTACTCAAGACTAGACGCTTAGAACAATTTTTTAAAAGTTCTAGTCTTCTAAAGGAGTCCCAAGCAGGGAAGTGAGGAGGAGATAATTTGCTTTACTATATTAATGAATGATTTTCTAAAAAATTTTTATTTATTTTTAACATATTTTATACATTATATTTAATATAACAGAAAATATACACCATGCATTATGTATAATATATAATATATTCTTAAATATTCTTATATAATATATAATACATAATACATAGTAATATAATATATATTTTATTAAATATGTTTATATTTAATTTATATTAATTAATGATTTTAATGCCTTTGGGACAGGTTTTACTTTATAGCGCAGGCTTTCCTGGATCAAATCTTCCTGCCTCAGCCTCCCTAAGGCCAGGATTTTAGATGTCACTATGTGCCCTACTCTCAGGAGGAGACATTTAAATGTTAATGAGAGACAGCTTGGCCCATTAGAGCAGGAACCTGGTGAGGCCATCATGGTTGCTCGCACAGACGCAAACCTCTATTGTGTACCAGACAGGAATGGGCTGCAGAGGAGAACCGGGGAAGATTTGATAAAAAGGCAATAAGGGAATTGGTAGATGCTGTGTCCCTTGTAAGAATGTTCATGCGGGGACTTAAGAACTTGTTTTTTTAAATCACTGAGAAGAGCATTCACTTTTTAAAGGGATTCTTCACTCTGAAGACAGGGAGACATGGCTCTGTTTTGGGGCTGCAGGAATGGAGGGCAGTTCCTCACTCTTACAATGTTGGGGCACCGTTGTGCCAACCCATCCGAATTGGGGCATTATCCTCTCTGGCTCCAAGAGCTTCTCCCATGGCTGCCCCAGACAGTGACTCAGTATCACAAGCACTCAAAATGCATTCATTTGGAAGGCACTTGTAATTGAAGAGAGACTCATCTGACAGAGATTGGATTTGCCCCTCACTTCTGAGAATGCATCAGTCTCACAAAAAGCCATGCAACAATACAAGGATTAACAGCATGCATCCCATGCAAAAATAAAAAATAAAGGGGGGGGGCAAATAACGGAGGAAGTGTGGTTAATTAATGCAGTAGGAGCTGAAACACTGCAGGAACAGATGAACACACTCTCCTGGAATATGATACAATAAGCGGTTTCATTAAGGAGACAGTTTATGTGGCAGAAGAGATAATAGCATTCGAGACGGGAAATGCAAAAATAAATTAGTCTACGAGAAAACACCAATTTGAGAATATTTCGTAGGGCTCGATTTGTGAGAAACCTCTCCATGGTCGACACACATGGAATTCTCTCTTCAGGATACCTTGAAAATAGGTCAGGTCAGCCCCGGTGGATTGGACAGGTTTAGGTGTGAGTTTCCTCTGTGGGAGAGAGCCCGGCTGGGTATTTTCAGAGACTCCCATTAGCCTATGATCCTAAGGTTCCACTTATCGGCACTTTCTGTGTCTGTCATTTTTTTAAAGCTGGTTAACTTGGTGGCTTTATTATTTCCCACCCCCTCCCAATTCCCCACGGGGGCACTAACTAAATCAGACCACATTTGGAGTCTGCGTTTCTTTCTGGGCAGCACATTTAAAAGGGACACTGGCCCGTTCCGCCTTCAGAGAACGGAGCCAAGCCAAATGGGTAGAAGTCGCTCAGAGATACATTTTGACTCCATTTAAGAAAGCAGTGTCCTTCCCCACGCCCTCCCACTTTCAGAACCTCCCGCAAAGCCAGGGTCGCATTTTGGGGCAGTTCGCTCTCAGGGACTGAAACATGGGGTATTTGAACAGCTCTCAACGTTGTTCCGGAAGAGATTTCCCCCCCTGAAGTTTCCTTCCAGTTCTGACACTGTGTGATTGATTGCTTGTCTGACTTCTCAAGGTGTTTTACGAAGTCAACAACTCCTTTTTAGTTCTTCGATCTTGGTTATCACCTTCGCCTGTTCATACAAGGAAAGAAAAAAAAAGTTGGCAAAAATAACATGGAACGGCAGTATTTTTTGTATTCACCACATTTCTTATTTCTGTGACCAAATGTATGACGCGGGCATTGAGGAAGGGTTCGGGCTGAGGGACACAGTTTATTGCGTGAGGGGAGGCATGGTGGCAGAGTGCCAGGCGGCTGGTCACAGTGTACCCTCCGTCAGAGAGATGAATACCATTGCTCGGTTTCCTCTTTTCCCCATTTTTAGGCACGATGGGACTCCAGTTGATGAGATGGGGCCGTCCCCATTCAGGGTGGGTCACCTTCCTCAGTTCTACCTCTCTGTGAATGACCTCAGTGTCACACCCAGAGGTGGGCCTTCTCGGTGATTCTACATCGGTTGAGGCTGACAGCGGAGAGTAACCATAATCCCTCCCATCCATGCTTAGTGACAGGGCTTGGCCTGTTTGTCCTGGAAGCTGCTCCCCTTCCCAGCTTCCTTCGAATCCCTGCCCCAGCTGTGTTCTCCTGGTTCCAGCTCTACTAACCTTAGCCCCCCTTTGCCTCAGTCCTCAGACTGTTGTTTGCCTCTCTGCCTTGGGCCAGTGCTCTTCCGGCTCACCTTGGCCTGGAGAAGGTTCATGACCCACCCGGCACCACCCCCAGTGCCGTCACCCCAGGCTGTAGCACTTGAGACCCCTTGATGCTGCTGACAAGATCGCATCTGCCTACTGTAATCTTTTCTTTTGTAATGTGATAAAAAGAGGTGGGTTGCCCTGACGATTGAATTAAATCTATTCCTAAAATTCTCTAGCAGGGAACAGGTGAGTGTGGAGGCCCCCGGAAGACTGCTGGAGTGACTTAGAAAGGAAAGCAGACCACTCATGTGCTGAATGCCAAGCACTGTGGGTGCCTCTTGCCCTTCACAGATGGGCCTCCTGCTGCCCTGAAAAGCGGGCCTTGCTGCCTGTCAAGACTCTGGCGGTTTGTCAAAAGCAAGCACAGAGACCTTTAGAAGCCTTCATGGTCTACGAGGATGGAGTTGCTCCTTCTTCAGAGTTGAGCCTCCAAGACACCTTCTCTGAACATCCACCATGGTTGCAGGCACCACACCATGATGTGTGAGTGTGTGTGTGTGTGTGTGTGTCTGAATGTGTCTCTGTGTGTGTGTATGTGTGAGTGTGTTTCTGTGTGTGTGTCTGTGTGAGTGTGTTTGTGTGTGTTGTCTGTGTGTGTGTTTCTGTGTGTGTGTGTGTGTGTGTGTGTGTCCCCTTACTTGGCAAGGAGCTCTTTAGCACCTAAGCCCTTGTTACATGCTTACCTTTGCTCCACAGTCCCTGTCATAGTGCCTGGCTATATTAGCACCTTACAAGATCCAGAAATCAACGTTTTTTTGGAGCAAAAACCACCAAACCAGTCTGTTCACTCAGCATGCTCCTGGCTTGCTTTTCTTCCTTCTATTAAAAAAAAAAAAAAAAAGACATCTTTGTAGGTGTGCTATACAGGTAGGGAAAACCCCAAGAGAGGGTCTTGGACTCCTGGTTAATGAGGAGGAAGGGGAGGAGAGAGGGCAGAAGGAACCGCGCTGAAGACTGGCTGGATCTCCCCCTTCCTCTCTGCTGAAAGTTGGGGTGTGGCTAGAGGTAGTCGGGTGTGGGGATGGGTCATGAGAGTTCCATACTCAGTGTTTTACTGCTGTGCGCAATTACCTGACAGAAACAGTTTAGGGAAGAGATGGGTTATTTTGGCACAGGTTTCAGAGGGATTTCAGTCTCCGTGGTGGGGAAGTCATGGCAGCTGGCCTGCCACTCTGCTACCTCCGGAGCCTAAGGGAAGGCTTCTCCAGGTGGAGACCAGGAAGCCGAGCTGGAAGGTCGGAAGCTTCAAAGCCTGCCTCTAAGCCTTTTAGTGTCTCAAGGACTGATTCGGACGGCCAGGCCCCACTCGCTCAAGGCTCTGAGGCCTTCAAAACAGCGCCACCAGCTGGGAGCATGAGCTCACTGCAGCGCCTGCGGGAGTCGTTTCACATTCAAACTCAGCTCTGTAGCATAGCTTAGGAACGCTGGGCCTCCCTCACTCCCTTCTTTCCTTCCTTCCTCATTCTTCTTCCCTTGCTTTGTTCCTTGAGCACAGGAAACAGTACCCGCTTGAGCCAGTGTATGGCCGGGGCTGGTCCTGGAGGTCCTGGTGTGCTTGTGTTCTGCAGCTTGTCCTCCCAGTGTCTCCTCCACTTCCCTCAAGTTGTGCTTCCTCTTTAATTGCTCCATTTCTTCCCCCGCTTTTTTTCCTAAAGGCTACCAAAGAGTGGAATTGGGTGTTTCAGCCGTTTGTGGTCACTGTTCATTTCATGGTCCTCTGCATTTATTAACTCTTATTTCCTCTCTATAATCTCCCTTTCCTGATATTTGTAAAAGCTCATCTTATTCTTCTTAATTGCATGGCTGGTGCGATCTAATTCCTATTTTCCCCTTCCGTATCTTTGCTCAGAAAGCTTTAACTGGTGCTACAGTCTCTGTTTTTCTCTCTTTCTCTTTGCAGACACAAATGCCATTTCTTTCCCTTCAGATCTCTTTCAGTCTTCGGGGAAGTCATGTTGATTGTATTTTGCTTCTCCTTTAGAAAAAAGGTTTTAATTATGTGTGGGTCTCTCCTTCCCCCCCAGCCCCAGTCCTCACTCTAGAGCCAAAGTGGCTCTCAGTCCCTCCGTGGCAGGGGCGGGCGACTCTTCCGGTTTACTGCCTGAGCAGAAAGCCGAGCCCGGGGCAAGAAGGAAGAAAGAAGGCTGCACTTATGGCTTCCTGTCAGCGGCTGCGCACTGACTGGTGGTGAAGCAAATAACAGAAAGATCTAGACGCCTAGCAGGCTGGGCCTCGTACATAATTAGGTGCTCATCGGCAGTGACAAGGTCTCTCAACTTCCGGTTTGTTGGTAGCAGTCCGGAGCATCGGCCTGAATGCTGGCCATTTTGCCATCTATCACTCAAGCCGCTAGAACCGCAGCACCCCCTGGGTATTTTGCCCATTCTCCTCATTTAACTCCTGTCTTATTCTGTTGTGACTCATGGCTATTCGAGTGTCTCTTTTACCTGTCCAAAATTTAACCCCACTCCTTACTCTGCACCGTAAATGAGTTTTGAATTCCATGGTCCCCACTGCTATTAGCCTTGTTGCCTATTACTCTACAAACATCCCCACTCCCACCCCAACCCTTCCTTCAACCTCCAAGTGTGACAATCGTTGGTCAGTTGGCACCTTTCGCCTGTGCCTTGCTTCCCACTCAGATCGAATATCTCCATTAAACATCCCAGGCCAAGGTGAGCATGGTGTGGCCATTCATCCTCCCCTCTCAATTGACACCCCTGGTTTCTCTCGACATTGTCTCTGCCCCCCACCCCTGTTGCCACGCCTTAGGGATGATTACTGTAACCTAGGAACCACAGGTGAGGATCAGACAGAATTTAGTCAACAGAGTTCTAGTCTCCTTGAGCCAGGGTGAGCATGTGACATAGTTCATGCCAGTCACATTAGAGAGGGCATTTACTGTAGACATCTATAACAAAAAGCTTCCACGTTGTAGACAAAACAGTTCTCACCTCAGAGGGCATAAAAGATAATTTGCCAGCCTAATATCTAATATCAGTGACCATGGCCTTGGGACATAGATTCAGACGTCCTTGGACAGTGTGTTCTAATGAATGGAAATTGTTTCATAGTTACTAAACAACAACAAAAAGCCATTGGTCGGTCAATCGTTGGACACATTGGTGGAAATTAGAGGCAGGCAGATTCTAACGAAAACAGATATGTCTCTGTTCTTGGTTTCAAGTGTTGCCTGAGGTCATTCTTATCTTTTGGGTTGGTGGATGCTAGCAGACTATTAATGCGTTTCAACCTGTGTCACTGATAGTCACCGGATGTGACATCAGAGGTGAGCAATGAATAGTTATGAAATGGGCTGCAGATAGCTCAATAATTTAGTTCTGGATTAGTAACATTCCAACCCTCCACAATCTCTGGCTTCTAATCAGTCAGTCTATCAGCCATGTAGAATCCGTTACACAAGAGTGGCTGCCCCACCCCACACACACCCCAGGAACTTCAGATCATCTTAGTTCTCTGAGAGAGCTTCCGGAACAGGTCCGAGCTGACAGTGGACATCTTTAACACCGTATGCAGAGGGCTGAAAATGAAGCCAGAGTAGACCAATGCCAACAGACACAGGAGAACAGAGCCTTGATCTTATTGTCTACGTTCATGTGGTGCCTGAACCCCTCCTAGACCTCTGCCATGCGTACACCCTGCCTCTCACCCACAAGTTAATCACACCGGCACCGCCTCTGACACACTCCGAACCCAAGCTCTCCCTACATCCCACACTACCTTCCTAATCCTCCCACTCAGACCCCATAGTAACCTGCATAAGGGTCTCCCCGCCTCTACCCTAATTCCAGAGTCAGTCAAGTCAGGCTTGAAAACCTCAAGTCAAGTGAGACTGCTACTCTCCTCAGAACCCTAAAGACATGGCAGTCATCTCCGAGAGCAGTACCCCAACCCTCAGCACCCGCCTGCTCCCTTCTGAGCACATCTCCTACTACTGCCCTCCATCAGCTCACTCCAGCCTCTCTGGCCTCTTAGCTCCCACCTCAGGACCTTTGCACGTGCCATTCCACCTCTCAGCCATGTTCTTCTGCAAGTAGCAGGATGGCTGGTTCCCGTTTGCCTCGAAGGCTTCAGCTGAGCCATTGAAACCATTTCTGCCTAACGTGGGACCCTCTTGCCGCTGTGCCCCTTTGCTTTGCGTCTCTAGAACCCCTTACCATTATCCGACAAACTCGGATTTACATCTATGTGGCCCTTCCTACCCATCATCACCCTTAGAACGTGTGGGCTTGTCTTCTTTGCTAATAAATATAGAAACTTCTAGAACACCTCCTGGCACCAAGCAGGCACTCAAGAAGGCCTTATCGATCGATCGATTGGTTGCTTGGATGAATTAAAGGATCGTGTCCTTATTTTGAGCGAGGTATTTTAAACTGGGTTCCTGCCACAGGCAGACAAAAGCATTTCAGCATGGAATTCGGTTAAGATTTGCTTCAAACGTGAGCAGATGAGCAACGTAGCTTTGGCTGGGTTGTAGGTGACATCTCCATAGCACACTTGAATGCACCTGCCGGGCCGAGTCCCAAGAGTACCATATCCCTGGCCTTCTTGGAACCGCACATTGTTTTGCAAGATGCACGCAGTACACACTGCCTACTCCTCACGTGACAGGAACCGTGAATGTGGTCTGGCTGAGCAGCAGAGCCCCTGTCGCTTTGTCCCCAGCCCACAGTTCCTTCTCTGCATTTCTATCCACAGTCCCACTGCTTCACCATGTGGCCCTTCCCACAGCCCTAGGGGAACACAACTAGAAACTCTGTCGCTCGCCGTCTCTGTTTATCTGGCATTTCGAAACCCCTCTTCTCTGAAAGCCAATAACATTCTGAATTTTTCCCACAAGAGATTGTGGGCTCTTTGGGAAAGAGAAAAACAAGCAGATGGTTCCCAGGAAACCGGATCTGCTCCGCGAGATCAAAATTCCCCTTCTGTAAACCAGCTCTTTGCAGAACGTTCTTCAAACCACGGACAACAGACACTCGTGTGCTCCAGCCTTAAGTGGCCACAATATGGGACAGATTCCTCTGCCAGCTCCTCGCTTCCAGCCCAGAGCGGCTTTCCCTCCCCCAGCTATTCCCCACAGACCACATTAGCTCTTGTTTAAACTCCCTCTCCTCACCGCCACTTCAATGTTACTCACCAGCCCCCAGTGGACATGCGCAGGCTTATCTGTTTTCACACGTAACGGATAAAACAGCAGGGGCTTCTCGATGGAAACAGTTTTCTAGGCTGCAAAAGACTACAGAAAACCATGGAGCTGCCAACAGGGTTCAGAACTTATTAATACACACTTGGCAGGAGTTGGCACATGACATTACCCCATGACCATGGAGAGGGACAGACGACAGCCCCCGGCGGTGGGAGGTTTAGGATGGGGCCCCTTATCCAGGGACTTCCTGTATTGCTAGTTCTTTTAGGTGAGGCTCAGAGATACACAAGTGGCTTCTACATGAGGTCGCAATGTCAAAGATCACTGGGGTCCCCTACTGATTCCAAACTAGGGTCTACAATAGACCCAAGTCACTTATTTTATTTTATTTTGTTTATTTAGGCATTTGTTTTGGAAATCAGGACAATCTATTAAGGGATGGCTAATGCTGTTTCATAACAATAAACGACGAAATGGTTTCTGGGGCTTGTAGCCGCCCCCAAGAATGCATCTTTGTAATGGGAGAAAAGGCCGTGTATTTATTTGCCCACAGTCATAAATCTGTCCCAGTCAGCCCAGGCTCAGCCAGAGATCAGGCTCCTGCACCCCATGACTCAGTTGCCTTAACTATTGATAACGTGCCCCGACTCTCTATTCTGTGGTCTTATTTTATATGGAATGGTGGAATCTTCCAACTTTTATCCAGTTGTTTTATTTGTTTGCTAATTTATTTATTGGTTTATTTGTCTTTTCAGGATTTCTGAAAGACTTTTGGGGATTTCATAGAGAGGAGAATTTAGAACCTCCTAGAGTCAGGGTGAATGCAAGGCAGGGCTCCCAGAGGCACAGAGAGACTCAGGGGTCCCCTAACTCCCACTTAAGAAGAGGGTTTTGAAAGAGCTGAGAACAGAAACCACCTGCATTATCTGATAACGTGTGTTTATTGGGTAAACCAGAGAAAACAGATGGGAAAATACAACTCAAATGGTACAATGACCGGGGCAGGGGTGGCTCATTCGATAAAATTCTTGCCTTGTAAGTATAAAGACCTGAGTTTGGCTCCTAGAACCTGGGTGAAAACTCGGGCTGTTAATGTACATTTATAATCCCCACTCCAGGGAGGGGAGGCCTGGGGCTCACTGGCCAGCAGACTCACTTACTTAGCAAGCTCCAGGTAACCTAGAGACTTTGTTTAAAAGTGGGCAGATAGCTTTCCTGAGGGTGGATTTCTAAGAGTTGTTCTCTGGCTTCCACATGTATATACACATATATGTCCACATGCATTTAAAACAACCCCCATCTGCTCACATATGTGTGCATGTGCGTGCGCGCACACACGCGCACACACACATGAGAATCCAGTAGAGGTCAAATGCCTGTTTCTCAGCCTGTATAAAAATGTAGGATTGTAAAAAGCATGAGTTCTGGGAAAGTGTGACCCCCAAACTGAACAAGAGGCGTGGACATGGTGGATGAAGACTAGAGAACTAATCCTGAGGACATTGGGCCTCAAGGGACTGAGGAGAGATGGCTCAGCCACTAAGAGCACTAGGTGCTTTTTAGAGGACCTGGGTTTTGTCCCTAGCACCCACATGGCCGCTTGTAACTATCTGTAATTCCATTCCATTGTCATAGCAGGAGGCATATCAGATAGCCCAGACAAACTGAGCAGGGCCTTTGGTGCTCTGGAGGTAAACTTGTGTCCTTCCTCTCAGCCAAAGCTGTGTTGAGGAGCAGACACCACCATTCCAGGTGAGAAAGCCACTGTTCCCTCCACCTCGATACAAAGGAAAAGCTAAAACCTAGGCCCTACAGCACTTGGAATGCTGAACCCCCAGGGAAAGGGCTCACACACGGACAGACACCTTTTCATGTCTACTTTTTGTGGGGCTGGAGATCAAACGTGAAGCCTTGCAACCTCCGGGCAAGTGTTCCACCACTGAGCCCTCCCTCAGCCTACAGAGACTCTCCCTTGGAAGGCAGGTGAGAGCTTCTTTCTTAGGAGCTCATGGTCACTAGAACAGAGGCTGAGAGCTTGCTTGGCAGGCTTTGAATCCCAGCCTCAGCCCTCTGCTATACACAGGATAGAGTGAAGATCATCTCTTCCTGGTCCTTCTCCTGCATGGGCTAGGCATCAGGTGTGAAGTCGTCTAGAGAATGCACAAAGCCGGATTTTGTTAGACTCAGTAGCTCTTGTGGAAGTTTGGTGCTAGCCTTCGCCCTTCCTTGTACCTGATCCTGTGTTACTACTCTCCTGCAGACCTTGGATGTGATGACTATCAGCTGCCAACCCTTCCACTGGGAGAACAACCCCAAAGTCCCCGAGGCTTCTTTCAAGTATTTCAAGCGAATACTGAAATGGACGGCTAGGTCCAGGTCAGAGACTTGGCCAGGGCTTTGAATGTTCTCATGTCTCCAGAGAGCCACCCATCTCCAGTGGCTGCTCTCGTGCCCACTGTCCACACCTGATGTTTCAGGTGTGTGAGCACACAGTCAGCAGCCAAAAGACCCCGATGGAAATAAACGGACTCTCAAAGATGCCCACGCTCTGGCTGAGGTTTGGGTAGGATAGAGGTGTGGAGGGCACACAGCTGCAAGTCCTGTGGCACTCAGGGCCTCCTCTCTGACACGATTCCCATCCAGAAAGATGCCAATCCCTCTCTTCTCCGACTTGTACTCGGTAACTCTGCAGAATGCTGGGGAAGTAGAAGGGATGGTGTGGCCTCCAGAGGCTAAGTCACAAAAAGCCAGGCACCTCAGCTGCTTCCCTTAGGTGGCTGCCTGTGTTCTAGACATTTTTTCTGAGGGGAAAGCCCCACCTTGTGGGGAGCTGCCATCCAGACAGAGGCCTTGTGGGATATGCCAATCAAGCTTCCAAGGGCAGGCATCAGGCACATCAGTGAAGCCACCATCTTCCATGTTCCAACATCCAGTCGTCCACAGCAGCCCAGGCACCTAGTGCCTCTCCTAGCAGGACAGTGAAGCAGGACTCCAGAAGTGTCCTGGTGTGGCTGTGTCAGGTCACCGTGTGGTGGCCAGAGCACACGCAAAGTGTGATCAGTGTGTCTTCTTAAAGCCACGTTTCTCAGTCCTTGACCCCTGAATTTCCCACAACTGTTAGGTCTCCATGAGCTGAGCTTTCTTTTCATCGATAAACCCTTATAGAAAAAAACTGGACTTCACAGCAACCCCGTCTGAGTTGCCCCTGTCAAGAACAAGGCCTTCCGTGAGCCCTCCCCTTCCACCTAGGCAGTTGCTTTCTGACCCCTCCTTCCACTCTACATGTACTTCTCGGCAACATTGGATTCTTCTTTGGTCTGAAGATACACCCAACGTGGTCTCCTGCCTTACTCTTCTCCTGAAGGCCCGTCACTAAATTCTATGCTAGTTCATGTTGCTTATTAAAAGCCCCCACTGTGAATGCAGATATAGGCAGGGCTACTTCCTGGGGGGCGAGGGGTCTAGAAGAGTCAGGCACAAGAGTACTAGGTGGTCAGTAAATACTCACTGCAAAAATAAAAGAACACCACGCCACAATCACTGTTACCTACAACACAATGGTGTGCTTCGCTCTAAAAATGCTTGCCAAATGCCCTGGTGAAATATCTAAACAATGACGTCCTCTCAGTGCCTTTGGAAAGGGGCACATGACTTCTCGGGCCCTTTCAGCCGCCCTCTCCCGCTTGCCGGCCTCTTCCAGGACAGGAGCATGTGTCCCTCTCTTCTACCTGGCTCCTTTGCCTAGGACGCCCGGGGCGGGCTCAGGCACAGCTCTCTCAGCTTCAGTTTTGTCTCTGTCCAGATCCACTGCTCACACTCCTCACAGACACCAGGTCCCGGGTGCCTGTCTCACCTCTCTCCTCAGCCTGGAAAGCAGGAGGATGTGTGCCCTGCTGTCTCTGCCACTCTGCCTTGCGTGTAGCAGCTGGGGTAGGTACAGGTGGGTATGAGGAGTTTGTGGGATGGAACGCAGGGGTTGGGGGGACACATCAGGTGGTTGGAGTCTGTTGATTTGGAGAATTAGTGTGGAGAAGTAGGATAAATGCACACACCCCAGAGACATAGATCTCAGAAGCAGAAAGCAAAACCAGGACTGGCCTTAGCATTTCCAATCTGTCTTCTTTATCTGCAAAACTGTCTAGCCAAGATGGCCTCCAATTCTTGATTCTCCTATTTCCTTCTCCCGAGTACAGAGATGATGATATTCTGCCAGTGATCAGATCAGATTTTTTTTTAAGACAGGGTCTTGTCTTGCTGTGTAGGCCAGGATATCCCCCACAGTAGTCATCCTCTTGTTTCAGCCTGAAAATACTGGGGTTATGCATGTGCCACCATAGCCAGCAAAAACACGCTTTGTGAAGGGTGAGGAAAGTAGACTGAAAACCACAATTCAAACTCAAGTTTGAGAGTTTTAACTCCAGGCAAGGAAATTAGCAAGGGTGCAATTCAGGTTGTTGCCAGAGGGTGGCAGCAGGAGACAGGGGCTTAGCCTGAAGGTCTTTTGCAACAAAGCGGTCCTGAAAGCTGCGAGCCAGGATTGTGGTTGTTGGATGTTTGTGCTCAGCGCACTGCCTTCTCTCCTGCTGTGGAATCAGGCCACTGCCGAGCTGAGCCAAACCTAGCCGCTTCCCTCTCGAGTGACTGACCCACTGATCCTTGGCGGTTTTCGCTCTTTTTTTTTTTTTTAAACTTTATTGATTTTTTTTTGTGAATGTCACATCTCGGCCCTCAATCCCACTCATCTCCTCTCTCCAAAATAAAAACAAAAAACAAACAACAACAAAATCCAACCACACCAAAAAAAACCCGCATCTGGTTGTGGAAGCCGTAGTTCGTCACAGAGTACCTGTCACACAATGTACACCATTTCCCAATCTGCTTTACTTGCAAATGTTCATTGTGTGAGTCACTGGTCTGGTTCCAGGCCTCTGGCTTCTGCTACACCATCAATACTGGATCCTCACCAGGACTCCTCTTGGACATCCTGTTGTTGTCCTGTGTCATGGAGCTCCTGAAGCTTTGGATCTGCAGGACGTGCCCTTTCCCACGCCTCAGCAGTCCGTAGATGAGGTAGATTTTGGAGTAGGCCAACTCAAAGTCCTGAATGTGGACCTGGGTGGTAGCTAAGCTGTCAGCCCACTAGCTCTCCAGCACTGCCCCACTAGGCTAACTCACCCAAGGCCACAGGGCTGGTGAGGGGTGGGGCAACTCTCCAGCACTCACACCCTGGGGATGGCTCACCCGTGGGGACACACACACACACACACACACACACACACACACACACACCAGGGCCAGTTCTATTGTGTTGCCCAGGTGAGGTACAGGATCTACCAGCTCTGCACAGCCCTTAGACATCAACATGGGCTTAAGCAGGAACCCAGACCATGGATGTCCATAGGCCTTTGGTGCTAATGTGAACCACCAACCACCAACATCATCACAGACCCCTGCTACTGCATGGCCACAGACCAAGACATGGCCCTCAGAGGCAGCACTGGCCCAGACTTCACCAGATCTCAGATGGTTGGACAGGCTACTTACATCAGGCTATCCCTTTCCATCCTCATCTCCAGTTCCACCTCTCTTCACAGTGACTGCATCAGACATGCATACAGTGGGCGGCTGGCTGTGCCATGCATCGGGCAGGCCTCTGGGTGAAGCATTTGTTTTCATTCTTCTCCTTAACTTCACTATATTGTTTGGCGATTTCTGGTGATTGTTGTTGTTGTTGTTGTTACTGTCATTGTCTTTTTAAAATAGTTTTGTTTCATTTTTAATTTAATACTTCCATTAGTTCTTTGAGAATCACATATAAGCATGCAGCATTCTGATGTTTGCTTTTGAGACAGGGTCTCTCTGTGTAGCTTGCAACTCAACTCTCTGGGTGCTGGATCACAAGTGCGCCTCTCCTGCTGTAAGTATTTTCGCTGGTGACCTCACCTAGTCATTGCTGTAAACTTCAGAGACAATAGAGCAGGCAGGATCGGTTCCTCCTTCTCTCACCTCAGCACTTTCATTATGAGGGAACAGAGGCACAGAGAGGTTGCCTCCATGATAGCGAGAGAGCAGTAGAAATGTGAAAATCCATCCATTGAGCCTGCATCTTCTAACTTCGATCCCGTCACGCCACTGTTTCCAGAAGCCATTCTGTTCAGTTGTTCCTGCGGTCCGCATTTTGGACTCCTGCTGTTCACTAGAGGTCTGCACAGACTTCCAGCATTCTGGTCACTGTGGTCACCTTGGCTAGCTGGGGTCAGCATCCCCTTCCTTCAGGAAGAAGCCTCAGCCTACTTCCCTCTACCCAGACAGCAGTAGCACCTCCTCCATGAGCTGCTCCCAAGTTAGCTGTTGAGAAACACCCTGTGTCTCTGTGTCATGCATGTCTTGGGCTTTCGGATCACAAACCCACAGCCTCTGCCGGTCTCACAGCTGAGTGATTCCAAGACATCACCAGGAGGAGGGTTGCAAAGCAGAAACAAGATGCAAAGAAGCGTCACACAGTCTTTAAAGTTTCTTGGTTTACTTGAGGAGCTAGGATGCATCCCAGGGTTCCCAACAGCCAGGCAGAGGCTGCATCAGTTAGCTGCATCTGCAGCCCAGACTTTCCTACTTCTTGCTGTTCCTCGTGTCAGATGGCTGAGCCTTGGGAGCTTTCCTGGCCTACTCTCAGGGTGGCAATCTCAGTCTCCCCCATTTCCACTCTCTTAAACACAGCATGTTCCACTCCTGTTTATCTGGGGTTTCCCTCTTCACAGTTTCAGTTACCCAAGATCCAACACAGTTCAAAAACATTACATGGAAACTTCCAGAAATAATGAATTTATATCTTTTCCATGACTGTTCTCATAGCTTATTGCCACAATTGCTCAAATTTGTAATTAGTTCTTATTAATCTTCTAAGGTACCCAATTTATAAACAAAACTTGATTACCAAAAATTAATTAAGGTGCGTGCAGAGTCAGCAGTCCCCAGATCCAACGGGGGGTGGTGGTGGTTGTGGGACGTATCACCTATACAAAGGGGCTATTGTAGGCCTCTCCACCAGGAACACAGAGGCAAGGGGAAAGCAAGGCTGACAGACATCAATGCTGTCTTAGGGCCCAGACACTGTGGGACATATCACCTCATCTGACCCTCACAGTGAGCTGGAGGAACTGAGGACACACACACCAGTGTCTGGAGTCACACATCTACTGTATGATGGGGAGCAGAGGGAGTGTTTTCCCCCATCACATGACTGACTGCTGATGACAGACAAGTTTGTCCTTCTTGAAGAGACATTTTACCCTGAGGGGACTTCCAGGTTTGGTGATTCTAGTCTTGGAACCTGAAATAACCTATGGTGGCAACCGTAAGAGGAAAAGGAAGCTCCATTGTTTTCCCTCAGGGAAGTAAGCTAGGTGGAGGGCAGGTCTGCAGGCAGGAGGTGGTCCACGGAGAAAGAGCTCATCACCTGTCACAGGACATAGGCTGCTGGCCAAGCACACCCAAACACGTTGCCTGGCAACAACAGTCCCCATGAATGGGATGCAGCTGTGGCTGCTAACAGATGGGGCCAGCCAGATACGACCAAGCTGAACATCAACAAAAACCTGGCCACAAGCAGGCAGGCAGTGTGGCTTCTCGGGCTGATAAGCACCGAAGCCATGGTGAATGTAAGTTGTTAGTAAACAATGCTATTGCTTGGCGCCTGGTTTGGATTTTTGCCTGAGTGTAAAAGTGTGACCAGGGCTTGGCTAGAGGCAGAGATAGGAGCCCCTCTTAGGAAGCCTGGGAAACAGGACTCAGGCAAATAGGACTCAGTGGTAGTCTTAGGACGGGAGGGCTAAGTTCCCAGAGTTTAGAGCCCAGCCTCCAGGGGCTGAAAACCAGATAATGGCCTGACCCAACAGGGCAGATGCAATCCAGAAGCTCCCTGGATTTAGAACCCTCAACTGAGTGACCAAGTGAAGACCAGATTCTCTTTTGCCTTCCTCTAAAATCCCACAACTCAAGCCATTCAGTAGGAGATGAATTTAGAAACATTGTTTCGGTCACGGCGTCAACTTGACCTGAGCCTTGTCTGGCTCTCCCTGGTCTCACTGTGAAGGAAGTGGTGTTGGACGCCCCAGTACTCCAGGGAACTCAGCCAAGACCCCTGGGAACCCGTTCTTCCTCCTCCTCCACTTCATATTCCCTTCCTGTTAGTCTACCTCCCAGGAGCCTTTGTTTGAGCTGGAAAAAGAAGGAGTGGAGAGAGATCAGGAGATCAGCCTTGGACCGTAGGGCATGTGTAAGGAGAAGGGGGAGGGGTATCCACCAGCTGTGCCCTGGAAACCCAGACAGCCAAAGGCAGAGGCTGCTACCTTGTGCTGTAAGAAGGGGCAGGGCCACACTTAGGATAAAGACTCAATCAATCAAAAGCAATGCGTGTCAGGGTAAGAGTATCAGGACAGCAGCCACAACAGAACAGCAGCCACTGTCCCCTAACACAGAGACTCCTCTCTGAGGGTACCCCCATACCTTTTGATGAAATAAAATGAGCTCGTGTTTTTTGTCATAAAGGGTGCCAAAATATGACACCCCAAATCGAGCCTTTTTGGGATGCAGACCATTTTATGATGAATGCTGTTGAGGATGAGCAGAGAAAAAGAAAGGTCCACAAATAGGGTGCAAGGCTTCCTTTGAAAGGGAAATTGGTGTGTATAAAGGAAATATCTATGTGCGAAAGATGTTTCCTTTTCCTCTGCTAGGAAGGCAGGAGAGGAGGTCTCAGAACTCTGAACTCCTACGGACTGACCTTAGTCTGCAAACACCCCTCCGCTCCTCACACTACAGTCTTGGTTACCTTGGGCCTGGCTGTCCGCATCTCAGAGCCTTAACCCCGCCTTCCCTTTGCTGACTCAAAAGTAGTAGATGTGGCCAAGTTCTACCCTGACCGCGGGGTGGCTTGTTGTGGTGAGAACGTTGGTCTCTTTAAAAAATCCATTTATGTTAAGGGAAGACGTTTTGGTTTCCGTCCCAGGTGTGGGATACGGGGCTGCTTCAGAGTGTTCACAGTCAGTAACTGTGATTGTCTCGTGCTCTAGCAGGGGAGTGATTTTTGCCAGCTGCAGATTGTTTAATTCTGGGGACTCTGGAGAGGGAATAAATGCTAGAACCCCAGGAGGGACAAAAGATACAATGGAGGAGGAAGAGGAGGCGACGCCAAGGAGAAGGAAGAGAGGGAGGAGGAGGAGAAGACTGCTCCTGGTTGCTGTTTTTGAGGTTTGTCAACTGGTTGCTAATCAACAGGAAATAGTCTAAAGAGATCTATGACCCCCCCCTTCCCTCTAACCTTTCTCTCCTACCTAGTATCGGGGTGGGATTGGAAGAGATCAGGGTGAAATAAGTGTTAGAAGAGAGGTAGAAATATAGGAACCCGATAAAATAATAAAAACAAATATGCCAATGGCTTGTAACTGAACTCTTCTTTGCCCAGGTTGACCCCCTTCATGCTTTGCCCTTTTATTTTATGTGTATAGGTGTTTTACCTGCATGTCTCTGACCATGTGCAATACCTGTTCGAGTGTTGGATTACCTGGAACTGGAGTCACAGGTCATGTTGACATATAGGGAATCGAACCCAGGACCTCTGGAAGAGCAGCCAGAGCTCTTAACTATTGAGCCGCTCCTCTATGTCACTGAGCCCTCTCTCTCTCTCTCTCTCTCTCTCTCTCTCTCTCTCTCTCTCAACTGTAACAATAGCTTTACTTTCACTTTGTAAATGAATTCTGCATCTTTGTTAAGATGGATGTCTCCTTATTAGTGGCTACCTTTTATTACTAACTTTACTTTCACTCTTAACGACCTTTTCACAGATTCGTCATTTAATTGGACCTCTTCCTTTGTGAATCATGCTTTTAAGAACCTTGACCCATTTTATAGCTGTCTATTTTTTCCTGATTTTTATAAAAATTTAATTTTAAGGGTATTAACTTTTGTCATGGATCTTGTCAGTAATTTGCCTCCTTTATTACGTAGCCTTTCAATTTTCAAAAATAAATTCTTTTACGTAGGAAAGAATTTTACATCTGACAGGATCAGACCTGTTCGCCCTCCTCCTTCACGGTCCTCCTTTGAAGCTGGCTCATCCTTCAGAACTGAAGTGGATGCAGAAAGAACAGGGTTAGCCTTGCCAATCAGGGCAGGAGGCGCACGGCTCCCTGAGAGCATGGGAACCACAGAGGAGGAAGAGGAAGAGGCAACAACTGGCTCAACGCAGAGGCTGGTATGTGTTTCCTCTTCCCATGGCTGGTGGCCAGGTGGCTGGGGACTAGAACTTAGCATCGGAGATGTCGCATGCTAATTATTTCTCAGAAAGAGATGTCGTAGGCATCCTTTATAAAAACAAAGTTTTCCTCTTAAAAGCAATGTGGTCCAGGTTGGGGTGCATGCACATGTATACACACGCTCGTGCATGAATGTGTGCATGCACGTGCGTGCGCAAGCACACACACAGTATTTCTTTGACAAATCAATCATTTTTTCCTTATTTTAAAATGTTTTTGTTTGGCTGCAGTGTAGCTCAGTGGTTGGGTGCCTTCCTCGCATGTTCAAGGTTCCATCCTCAGCACCCCAAAGGGAAAATAAGAAATGATGCTTACATCCTAGCTATTGACAGTTTTCACATATTGCCTATATCTTGTCATGACTTCTCACATGTTTTATTAGCCCTTTGTACATGCATAGATTCTAGGCTTTTATGTGGTCTATAATGTCCATCTTTACTATTTCTGAATTGTACAGTGTATATGGGAAGATTTTCCATACTCAAGAGTAGAAATTCTTTTATGTTTTCTGCTAAGTCTTATTACACTTGGGTCCCCCCCGCCCCCGGAATTAATGTTTTAACTCAACTGTAATGCATTGTTGTGGCTGTTGTAAGTACCTGAAACGGAAAAATCATGATTTTGAAGATCTTTTCCCACTGAACTCTAAAGACTCAAAAGACTGGATGTTCACTGTATCTCTTGCCCATGTGACCTCTCTGTTGTCTTTTTAGGGACACTAGTCCTTGCATCCTTGAACCTCTCCCAGATCACGAACCCTGTTCTTTTTTTTCTCTCTCCCAGTTATGATCTCTCTCCTGGTCTCTCTGTCTCCATCGCCATCTACAGTGTTAATTATCCTGGATATTTTGGATTTGGTTGTTCACTACCATTTTATAGTCTTAGGACAAGAGAGATAGCTTGGTGCTTAAGAGCACTGGCTGCTCTTCCAGAGGACCCAGGTTCCATTCCCAGCATCCACAAGGCAGCAGTTCACAATCATCTGTAACTCCGATTCCAGGAGATCCTATGGCCTCTGCTGGCCTCTTCAGGAACTGTGTGTGTCTCAGTTACTTTTCAATGGCTGTGACAAGTCATCGTGACCAAGGCAACTTACAGGAGAATGTATTGGAGTCTTAAAATTCCATGACCACCATGACAGGTAGTATGGCGGCATGCAAGCATAGTGCTGGGACAGTAGCTGGGAGCTTACATTCCTATCCACAGCAGGAGAGGGGGAGGGGGGGGAGAGAGGAGAGAGGCCAGGAGGGGGAGGGAGAGGGAGGGAAAGAGAGGGATGGAGGGGGAGGGGAGGGAGAGACCAGGAGGGGGGGAGAGAGACCAGGAGGGGAGGGAGAGGGGAGGGAAAGAGGGGATGGAGGGGGAGGGGGGGGGGGAGGGAGAGAGGCCAGGAGGGGGAGGGAGAGAGACCAGGAGGGGAGGGAGAGAGACCAGGATGGGGAGGGAGAGAGACCAGGAAGGGAGGGAGAGAGATCAGGAGGGGGAGGGAGAGAGGGAGGGAAAGAGAGGGATGGAGGGGGAGGGAGAGAGAGAGAGAGAGAGAGAGAGAGAGAGAGAGAGAGAGAGAGAGAGAGAGAGAGCGCTATGAGCCAAGCTCTAACAGGACTGCAAGGGCTTTAAGGCCCTCTAAGCCCAGTGACACACCTCCAACAAGGCCACACCTCCTAATCCTTCCCAAACATACATTTCTGAATTCTATTCCCTTACGAACATTTGCCAGTGAGTCTACCTGATCCTGCTGAAGGCAGCACAGCTGAGTGGACAGCTGTTTAAGCTCTGGTTTACAAAAGGGTAGCTCTGGCAACTGCCCTCCCAGTTCCTTCTTCTGGTGAGGTGCTAAAACCCAACACCCTAAACTGTTTTGTAAAGATTAAAATGTGGCACAGGCTCCTGTTTCAGCTAAGGAGGGCAGCAAATGCACGGGTCTGCTAGGGGCTGTGGGTGTGTTTTCTCCCCTACTGTGAACGCAAGCCTGAGAGGCGTGTGGTTCAGATTGCTGGGTGTGGCCTCTGCCAGCCTCACCACAGACCTGGCAGAAAGAGGAACTCAGAGCCACCACTGGGAAAAGAATTGTAAAGATGAGATGTAAATTCCTAGGGAGTTTCTTTCTGCTCTTCAGCCTGTCCAGCAAAGGTAAGCATGGGTGTGGAGCTTCTCTGGAGACCTCGGAGTGGACCTGAGAGGCAAAGGAGATTCTCGGTAGTCCCAGGGTCTCAGAAACCATCTTACTTTTTGACAGGAGCAGACTGCAGAGACAGTGTTATCGTCTGGGGTGCCCTGGGTCATGGCATCAACCTGAACATCCCTAACTTTCAAATGACTGATGATATTGATGAGGTGCGATGGGAAAGGGGGAGCACCCTGGTTGCCGAGTTTAAAAGGAAGATGGATCCTTTTTTGAAATCGGGAGCATTTGAGATCTTAGCAAATGGAGACTTGAAGATAAAGAATCTGACAAGAGATGACAGTGGCACCTATAATATAACGGTGTACAGCACCAATGGGGCACGTATCCTGAACAAGGCGCTGGACTTGAGGATTCTAGGTAAGTCTTCATTCCCTAAAGTTTTTCATTTTAGGACGGGTGCTATGTAGCAAGTTGGGGAGTAGTGTTTCTGTAACATCCCCGTCTGTCGTTTCTTGTTGGCTCACAATGAAGACTCCAGTGGGTGAGGTGGTCCTCAAGTCTGTCTGCCTTTCCTTCTCTCTTTGGCATGGCTGTGGGGGCTGTGTAAAGACTCCCAGGTTAAAGACAGGCATTAATAAGATAGAAAACAGGTCGGCATAGATAAAGGTGGACATCCTTGGTGGCTGATGAAGTTGTAGCTAGACAGGGCATCGGAGGGTCTCCAGGGAGCAGTGAGTCTCTTGTCTGGAGAGCTAAGTTCAAGCCAGGGTGCTCTGAAGGAGTTAGAGGGCAAGATAGGGCTAGCTACAGATGCTGACCCAAAGGAAGACTAGAGATGCTGAGCTGAAGAAGGCTGGAGATGCTGAGGCAAAGGACCAACAGCTTCTCTGTTTAGTCTTCTCAACATCAAGGAAGGTGGACGGTAATTTTGCTGGTCCCTGAACTAAACACACAAGGTGCGACTTTGTCTTTGTGTGCACAGAGAGGGCAGGATACTGAAGAGGAATATGAGAAGACTAGCCAGGAAGCCTCTACAGTAATCCAAGTGAGGCCAAGCCGGTGGCCTTAATCTTGGTAGCACACAAGAACCAGCAAGAGAGCTGTAAGAAGTGACTGATGCCCAGGCTCCCGGCATGGCGTCTGTGCAGCAGTGGGAGCTTCTAGTGAGCAGTTGTCATTGATAGCCATTGGCCTGGAGTAGAGGGTGCCTGAGAGGTAAGGAGGGACGCAAGCATGCCGGGTGTGGGTGTGAGAAACGAAGGAAGTTTGGGTGGGTGAGAAAGAGGAGAACGAAGCATGGGATGCCACAGGCAGCAAAAGTCCAGGGACAAGTGGGCAGCTCGCACCGATGGGTGAGAGAGGAAAGCCTGCCCTTGGCTTTCAGAGAAAGCTGAGAATGCCTTGTCCAGTATAGATCAGCCATTCGGGGAGTACACAAATGTTCTGAGCTTCACACAGGAAATGTCACTAGAGAAAGGGCTCCCCTCATCCCATCTGTGGGTGTCCTTCCTGCTCTGTACTCAGCAACTGGGTCTAACACCAACCCCTCTCCAGGGCCCACTGTTAGCTCCTCTGTGTACAACCACTTCCAGAACCTAATCCTGTAACTTTATCTAAAGGGAATATTCCAGAAATGGGGTGGGAATGAGAACCACTGATCGTGGGCACCGGGAATGGCTGGTCATGACCACAGGCCATGCGATTCTAGGGTCCTGTTGTGATATTGAGCTGTATTGAGCCCTGTATAGAAGCCTACTCCTATGCTCTGACATTGTTACCTTTATTTTGGGGTGATAATGGCTACTGGGGAGAAGTCAGGAGCTTGTGAACCTGGTTTTCTTTAGCAATCCCGAGAACTTAAAATTACAAGCGTCTATCCATCTGTAACGAAATAGGCCTGGTCAGAAGTGGCCACGTTCTCGATGTGTGACAGGAACAAGGCCAGAATTCCAGCCCAGAGCTTCCCTGGATGAGGACAGTGACATCCCTTCGAAAACAAGCTTATTGTTATGTAATTCACGTACCACAGATTGCCCATTACCACGCACAGTTCAACGGCTTTCTGTAGTCACAGAGTTATGTGGTTATCACCATAGGCAGCATTCTCCTTACCCCTAAAAGGAAACCCATACTAAAATCAGTGGCTTCACTGTTACATGCAAATGGCAATGTCACACAGTATGCTGACTCAACTTGAGGTCTTGTCACCATTATCTATGACTACATATTACACAGCATTGGAAAATTGCCCTCTGTCCGAGAACCTGATTACCCAGTGTAGGTTATATATCACTTACTTAATGAGTTTAGGACTAGAAGTGTTTAGGATTTGGGACTTTTTGAAGATTTCGAAATATTTGCATATATGTATGCTATATCTTAGAGATGGGACCTAAATGTAAACACAACACTCATCCGTGCTTGTATATACCCCATATGCACTATTTAAGACAATTTAAAACAATATTTTAAATAGTATTGTGTAGGAAACAAGGTCTAACAGCATGAGACTTTCCATGTGTGGTATTGAGTTGTGGCTTGATAGTTTGGAACCTTTCAGATTTATCTATTAGGATGCTCATGGGGCCTGTGATATCCAACAAGGGGTGTTGTGAGCAGTGAGTGTGACACGCTCCTCGATGTTACCTTCCCTTATGAGGCAGCTGGCTGACATTCAGGGTCCCTAGACTCCTGTGGAAAGACTCCCAGAAGCCCAAGATTAAGAAGTCAGATCTAGCCAAGGAGTGTTGGCCCAGGCCTTTAATCCCAGCTCTTGAGGGGCAAAGTCAGGCCTCTTTGTGAGTTTCAGCTAGCCTGGTCTACAGAGTGAGTTCCAGGACAGCCAGGGCTACACAGAGAAACTCTGTCTTGAAGAACCAAAGTGGGTAGGGAACAAAGTCATATCTAGGAACACCCTCTCAAGCAGTCCAGGCCACTTTCAGAAAGCCATTTCACAGGGAGACTATCCACAGAAAGTTGCTTGTCACTGTGTTTACATGAGGAAAATTCAGGAGTGCATTTAAAAGCTAGGTTAATTAAGATCACCACTTAAAAAGTCGACAGAGATGTACCTTCACTGGTGCCCATGAAAAGGGACCAGAATGGTACAATGTCGAGTAAAGGGTTATGAAGTCATGGAAGTCATGTGACCCAGGGGTTGGGGACATAGCACAGTGATAGAGCTTTGACCTTAATGCTTGAGGTTATGGGTTCAACCCTCAGCGCAGCTCTCTGACCCCCCAGATACATAATCTAATTTTAATTTGAAAAATTATATTATGGATTTATGCATAGAAACTATTCGATAAAGGTATGCATCCGAGTGTTTAATAATCCCGAGTAACAGAACTGTAGGTGGTCTCCAATTGCCTTCCTTTTAAAATTGTGATCAGTATTTCTTGAAATAATTGGATCTTACTACGAAGAAGGTTTTTCACTCTAGAAAGACAGGCAGTCTCTGCCAGGCAACCCCGAGACAACATGCTGCTCTGTTGGATGATGGCAAGTCTGTCGTCTCTTTATTCAAAGATACACAGAAACGCAGGACAGAAAGGAAATGCATTTCTGCATGCTTGTATGTTGGAGGCAGACATGGAATTACACCAAGGAGGCCTATGGGGAAGACACTGTGATCTGAAAGCTAGAGAGAGGGGAAATCGGAAAAATTCACTGTTGCCCTGCGTGATGAATGGAGACCACTGAGAGACGAAGATGTTAGTCCGGGTCTTCAGGTGGGGAGTGGGGAGCTGGGCCCTGGACCTGATCTCGATAATGCCAAGGGCGGGGATGTTTCCCCCTGGGATGCTAAACAGGAGGGGTGTGGAATTTGCAGTGTGAATGTGAGAACCAGCTCTGGTGACTTGTCCAGGGCTTGGCCACAGGTCGTCTGGTTTGAGACAGGTAGGGAATAATTTTCCCGTTTCTTAAAGTTGAGGTCCCTCGAGTCTGGAAATGAACTCAGAACCTTGGAGCCAGGAACAGCAGTGTCCTTCCTGGCTCCCTGCTGGTGCCTTTACTCTGGTAAACTTAGGCTTCTTAGGTGCTCCCACACTGGCCTCTGCTACCTCAGCACTGTTGGGCAGCAGGTAAGGCCACAGGCCTCTCATGTAGTCATTTCTCCAAGATGGGGGCTGCTGACTGACTTCACCTACACTTGTGGACTTGGGAATCCTTTGTGGAGGTTCTTCTTCTGGCCTGACATACTTTTAACAATTTTATCCCCGGGTGCGTGTGTGTGTGTGTGTGTGTGCGTGTGCACACGCAGGTGCACGCATGCATCTACCACATGTGTACAGAGGCCAGAAGAGGCGTCACCTCTCCTGGAGCTAGGCAGTAATGGGCTGCACAGCATAGGTTCTGGGAACCCCACTCTGGTCCTCTGGAAGAACAGCAAACACTTAACTGTTCAGCCAACTCGGCAGGCTCTGACTTGTCGTACTTAATGGTTACCCCAAAGCTAGGCATTGAAGGTCAATTAGCTTTGGACGTCTCATCTGCAAAAGGGGAGACAAACAGGAGCCTTGCTGTTAGAACCAAACAGTGCCTCCCTTCTCACGCGAGAACGCTGGAGAGCACAGATGCTGTAGAAATACAGCTTACCATTCCTATCTTACTTGCATCCTGTGTCTATGAACTTTACCAGAAATGACTTTGCTCAAGATGCTTTACGTCAATTAAACATAGTTATCTTCAAAAGAGCTTCGATGGGATGTAGCGTGGTTGGTAGGATTCTTGTCCACCATGCAGGAAAACCTGGGTTTGATTCACAGCACCACATGAAGCCTGGCAAACTGGCGCATACCTATATGATCCCAGCACTTGGGCGGTAGAGGGAGCCTCAGAATATCAAAGGCATCTTCAACTACTGAGCTGAGACCAGCCTGAGCTATGCTGAAGTGTTGTCTCAAAATAAAATAAAATAAAATAGCAACAACCAAACCAGGGCTGGAGAGATGGCTCAGTGGTTAAGAGCACTGGCTGCTCTTCCAGAGATCCTGAGTTCAATTCCCAACAACCACATGGTGGCTCACAACCATCTGTAATGGGATCCGATACCCTCTTCTGGAATGCAGGTGTACATGCAGACAGACAGAGCACTCATATACATAAATAAATACATCCTTTTAAAAAAACTAAAAACAAAAATAAAAACAGGACTAGGACTTTGAACTTCTCTGGTCCCAAACCAATTCAATTTTTGCAAGCATATTTATTAAGATTAAGGAAACAATCCGAACCCTGGCCATTGTAGATGGGAGCTTGGGTCCCATCATCCCGGCTCTCAGGAGGCAGAGGCAGAAGGAAGATGACTTCTAAGTCAACTGCTCTGCAGAGTGAGATCTGGTCTTTAAAAAACGTTATCCAGAATTGTCTGATAGAGATAAGGTCTTTCTTTTAGAGATGGTCTCAAAGCCGATGATCTACTGGGAGTGCAGCAACGCAACCCTGACCTGTGAGGTCTTGGAAGGAACAGATGTTGAACTAAAGCTGTACCAAGGAAAGGAGCATCTCAGGAGCCTCCGTCAGAAGACCGTGAGTTACCAGTGGACCAACCTGAGAGCACCGTTCAAGTGCAAGGCGGTGAATAGGGTCAGCCAGGAGTCCGAGACGGAAGTTGTCAACTGTCCAGGTATGGAGTGAAGCGGGGGAGGGGGTGCAGGGGAAGGGATCGGGATGGCCCACATGCACAGCGGTAACCTGCCAAGCCTACAGCACTGTGACACAGAGCCTGGGCTGGGAGGTCAATCTAGCATAGGATGGGAACTGAAAAGACACTTATTTCTCCTTGGAACCTTTTGGGAAGGTGGGCTCCTGGCTACCCATTTTGGCCGTCCACTCACAGATATGTGACCACTTCAGACAGGACAAGGAGCCTCCCCCAGGAGAAAGGATGGCAAGATTGAAGAAGGGCTTTGCAGGAGGGAATCTGACTAGCCCAAGGTCTCTCTGCTAGTTGGTGGTCTGGATTCTGATGCCTCTTTAACGTTTTCTTTTAGAAAGACCCCATGTTAGGCCCCTGCTATGAGGAGCAAGGTCTCAGAATGCCTGGGAGGCAGGGCAGGGGAGAGCAGAACCTGAGAACAGAGAGGCACAGCCTTCCTGCCACCCAGAGACCAGTTCTGCACTGCAGTGGCTTCAGTCAGCCCTCAATGCCAAAGGCCCAATTGATCTCCAGAGCCTGGAGCTCCCAGAAAGAATTTGTCTTTGTTTTGTTTCAGTTTGCTTTGCTTTTGGGGGAGAGCCTCGTTATGTAGTTAGCGTAGGCTGGCTTCCAACTTGCAGCAATGCTCCTGCCTTAGTCTCTTGCTAGGATCACAGATGTACATCACTGTGCTCAGCACCCAGCAACAGTATTTGAGGAGAAGGCTAGCATAGTGCCCAAGTTCCAATCTGGAATGTTTCAGTTGGTCTGGCTTTAGTTGATGTGACCCTAACAGAGCTCCTACCCTCACTAGGCTTCTTATGTTCCACAGAGAAAACCAGCCCTGACATGGGAGTATTGGGTGAGAAGCCCTGGGACCCACTCTGCCTCACAACATGACAGCTAGGTTCTCAGAGCAACTGAAAGCAAGAGTCAGTGTCCCAGAGAGAAGCAACGACTCTTTAGAACTTAATCTCCGTTACTCCTGTGTGTCACTTAAAGATCTGAGTGTGCCTCACATGTGCTCAGAGGGATCAGACAGCAGTGAAACATCCCGTGTGTGTGTGTGTGTGTGTGTGTGTGTGTGTGTGTGTGTGTGTGTGAGTGAGAGAGAGAGAGAGAGAGAGAGAGAGAGAGAGAGAGCACAGATGCAGAAGGATTTTATTACCATTACCCCCACCCCCAGGTCCACGGGTAGTCTCCCTCTTCTCCCCACTCTCTATTTCCCAATCACTAAGGCATGAGGGGCGGAGCGAAGCTGCCCCTTCTTGACTCCAAAACGTTTTTCCTCTTTCAGAAGGCCCTGCGTCAGAGACACCAGACTTAGTCAGTGAACTGACCAAAAGCAGTCCCATCATCTATCGATCCTAGAAATTATTCATTGTTTATTTGAAATTCAAATTTAACTGGCTCTCTTGTATTTTATCTGGCAACCTCATACTTCATATTTAGTGTAACTAGATCCCTCCAGAATAAAAATAAGTATTTATCAAGGAGGGCAAGGCCTTGGAAGGAGAGAATGCAAGGTTTGGGAGCAGGGGACCATGTAGCTCTCTTAATTTGTAGTTCAGAGTGGAGGCTAAGGCTGGACCAGGGAAAGGCCAGGAAGGAGAAAGAGGGGATTTGAAAATTCCTCCCAGTCTAAAGGCCAAGGCAGGCCAGAGCCTAATTGTAGGCTCAGGTAAAGTGAGTGTGTGCTGAAGTTCCTGGGAGGAGGAATCAGGCTGGCCCTGGCTCTGTCACATAAGCATAGGCACAGTGTCTCTAAGAGGAAAGATGGGAAAGATAGTTGGGATGAGACACTGTGAGGACCTATGACAGCTACAGCTGCTGATGTCCCCTCCAGGCAGGCACCCAGAGTGCTGTAATGGGTAAACTCGAGACCGTGCTGTGGAAGGAGTGCCTGCTTTCCAAGAGTGTCTGGGGAGGGTGGAGGGCCTGCCCGAGGACCTGTGGGAAGATCTGTTGGACATTCAGCTTGGACAGGACACTTGTCCATCTGCTCACTCTTGGGAGCGGACTCTGACATTCCAGGCCCTTGGCAAGCCAACGGGGCCTGAAGGTCCCTGAATTCATCCTTGAAGCAGTGTCAAGGGTTGCTGAGGGATGCCCCTATACAGACAGTGCTCAGAGAGGCTCTCAGCTGACAAGCAAGGATTGGGTGAGGGGAAGACAGGAGGAAAGGAGGGAACTGGCATCAACGGTATGGTTTGACCCTCTGCCCGGCTTGGTGGACCTCCAGCTTGCCTGGGGCCCATCCCTGGTCACCAGTGTTAATAGTCCTTGGCCTCTGTGAACCTGGGCTCAGTTCTGGTTCCTTTTCCCCACGGTCCTTTGACCCCCTTCTCCAGCTGCTCTCTCTAACTGCTATTGATTCTCAAAGAGCAGATGGTTTAGCACTCCCCCCCTTTCTGGGAAACAGCTACCCAGAAAACCCCAGGGCAGAGAGTATAGCAAGAGCAAGGCCTCACTTCTGGGTGTTGTTTTACAGTTTACAAAAGCACTTTTCCATCCATTATCTGATCTGACTTCTGACAGCTACTCTATGATGTAAGGTGCATTGTTTCCATTTTACAAAGAAGGAAACCGACTCAGAGAAGTGGGGTGTCTTACCAAAGGTCACACAGCTCTTACGTGGAAGAGCTAAACTAAGCCCATTGCCCTGAGCAACCATGGCATTGTTTTCCTCTCTGTTATTTTTCCCTGTTCTGCCAGATGAAGGGATCAGAACTTCATAGGCCCCTGCTAACCTCTAAGTATCTAGGCGGCTTTCCTGAACCCAGGAGGAGTCTGGGAGGAAGAAGAGCTGAACACTGAGATTGGGGGATGCTTCAATTGGGGAAAAGGTCCCAGGAGGCCCCAGGCTACTCATCCTCCCTCTCTAGAACTTGAATGCTCTTCTTCTGGGGGTTGGAGGTGGGAAGGCACTGTTCCTCAGCCCTTGCAGATTCATGAAGCACTTCGGGCCCCAGAAACTCAGCCTCGGGGAGGCGGAAAACGCCACAGAACTCTCATCTGATTGATGTAGGAGGCTGGGGCCTGAGCCATAGCAACGAAGGGACCACTCTGCCCAAACCTTAGTCATCTTTTCTTCTTGCAGAGAAAGGTCTGCCCCTCTATCTCATAGTGGGGGTCAGTACAGGAGGACTCCTCTTGGTGTTCTTTGGGGCGCTGTTTATTTTCTGTATCTGCAAGAGAAAAAAACGGAACAGGAGGAGAAAAGGTAAGCACACCCACTTCTTGGTCACTGTGGGCTGCAGTGAAATCCCCATGGGAAGGTCCCTCCTCAAGTCCTCGATGGGAAGAGAGGGAGGTAGAATCAGAATGGTAGGGTTGGAAGCAGAGGTTCTGAGTGGCTCTGTTATATGCTCGGATCGATTTCCGAAGGGCCGTTCTCAGGACCTTTGAGAAGCTGCAACCAGGCTGTACACCTTCCCAGAGTCCACCACGTGGGGCTACTTTGGTGAAAGGCTAGTGTGGAGATCCCTGAATGGTCCACAAACTTTCATAAGGATAGAGAGATTCCCACCCAAATCCCATGCCTGTGAACAAATGTGTCAGCCTTGAATGGCTCAAAGGTGCGTTCAGGGCCAAGTGCCTAGGCATATGGATAAAACTACCTCGGGTTGGGGATTTAGCTGGGTTGGGGATTTAGCTCAGTGGTAGAGTGCTTACCTAGCAAGCACAAGGCCCTGGGTTCGGTCCTCAGCTCAAAAAACAAAAACAAACAAACAAACAAAACCCCCCAAAAAAACAACAACAACAAAAAACAAACAAACAAAACAAACAAAACAAAACAAAACAAAACAAAAAACCTATCTCCCCTTCCAGGAGGCACTCAAGGTAGCTCAGTATAGAGTGCTCAGTGTATGAGAGGGTCTAAATTTGATTCCCAGCACTGCAAGAAAATAAAAGCCCAAATCAGGGTGATGGTGCTTTGTTTCCTGATTGGCTGTTCCGCAAGTGATGCTTTCAGGCCGGGAGTATGGTTTCCTTGTTGTAGCCTACAAAATAGAAACTAGTTACGGTGATCCTAAGCAGAGAGCTGACCACTCAAGGGACTATGTTCAGGTGTCACTGTGGATGCTGGGGGAAGGGCAGACTTTTAGTTGGACACACTAGTGGGTAGACATGTCCCCGAGGTCCTGAGAAATCTCAGACTCTCGCAGGGCTGGGTCCCAGCTCAGCCGGTCTCCACTTGGCCCAGTGATGTTCAATGTACTGACTTCCAGCACGGCCTATTGGCAGGGTCTGCCCACACCCCACGATGCTGGCTCCTGGCCCTGAGCCCTGTAGGTTTGGCTTCCTTCTTCACACCTCGGTGTTGCCCTCATCCTCCCTTCAGGTCAGCATCCTCATCCGTCATCTCATGCACCACTTCCCGACCTGGGACCGGGGCCATCATTGTCTCTGCACCTTTCACGTCTTACCTCGTCCCCGGGTCTCCATCCAGCACAACTTAGCGGGTTGCAGAGCCCTTGACACTGGCGGTCTTATCTCTGTGCTCTGCTCATACTGTCTCCATCCCATTCTTACTACCCAGGGGTCACATTCCTCCAAGGTAGGCCTCAGGTGTCACTCAAGACATGGCAACCTCTGCCACCACCAGACTGGGAAGGGAAATGTGACGATAGCTCACGTGAATAGGGTGGCCTGTTCCAGGAACGAAGCTCAGTGTTCTCGATGTACTACCGTGTCCCTCTTCATGATCTTAAAGGTAGACATGTGCACAGATGAAGAAGCTAGCTTGACACCTCAGATCCCATAGGCTGAAGTAGAACTAGGCCGAGGCACTTGAATTTTAAGGCCGTTTTATCTTGTTCTTACATAACTCCTCTTTAAATTGGACATCTATGGGCCTGGTTTTCCTCACCCACATCTGTAACCTGAGCTGAGCTGTCAAGAGGTAGTTTTAAAAGAAAGAAAAAGAACACGAAAGGCTCCCGGAACAGATGTTTAGGCATTGGTGGACCTCACTAGAGAAGTTGTACTGGGCCCTCTGGTCCTGCTCTGAACAGGAGGGTAGCATAGTTCACACTAAGTGTATGCAGCTTCCCCAGAGCCAGCTTGCTGCCCAGCTCAGTGTAAGGGCTCAGCATCTGTTCACACCTCTCACCCTCCCACTTCTCACGTGGTTCTTTGCACCTTCTGGTGGTTGCTCCTGCACCTTGGTGGAGGCTGACAGTGTGGTGAGCTTTCTGGTTCGGTCACTCACTGAGGATAGCATTGCTGCCTGAGTCATTACTGGGTCTTAGCAATGGGCCCAACATGCAGAGCATGGGAGAAAGCACAGGAGAAAAAGAAAACCGTCACCAAGCAGAAGAGCCGGCAGAGAGCCACAGGAGCTTGACACTGTGGATGAAGGGCCACCTGCTGGTCTGTGTCTGGGACCAGATATTAGGGTCAAAGTGTCACCCCTATGCCTCCAAACACGACCAAAGGCACTTCCGGGGCACCAAACATGGCATAAAGGATATGTTCTGTCTTTTGAGTGTCTTTTTATGTATGTTTTTAGAGCATGGGGGTCACTCCGGTGTCAAAACCACCTGGGGTGGTCCCTGTGTCAGCCCCCTGGTCATGTGGAGACATGCTTTCCAAGTGACCCGTCTCTGTAAGGGTACAAGCAATCATTCCTTTACCCCACAGAGATGGCCTAGGCACAGGGATTGGAATACCAAAAATGTGCCCAGAAGGAGCCCAGCAGTGCCCTCCAGGCCTCCGGCAACCGTGTGTTCTCACAGATATCCTGTGTGGTTTCAAAACAGTGTGAGAAGATCTGCATGGTCTCAGACTTGTCTTCCTGGACAGAAGCCACACAAAGCAGAAAATCCCAATGTGTGAGGAAACGTCCCATCTTTCCCACTAAAGCCCAAGAGAGATGGGTCTGACTTAGGAATTTTGGAAGAGCGAGCCCATGTTTAAGGGCTAGAATGCCCCTGGAGGGTACTCCAGTTTCCTCTCAGAATGTGGCTTATATGACAATCAAATTGAGCAAAAGGCAGACCTACTCTAGAGACCCCACAGAAGAAGTATAGTCACTAATGTCCTCGTGGCCACTCAGACCTGGGTTACAGTGGGCTCAGACCATGTGGGTTGTTGCCTAGCAATCTTGCTGACTACCTCTAGGGAGCATTCAGCTAAAACTCCCAGATCCGATACTCACTCTACAGTCTGTAGCCTTAGGCACAAATCTCTCCACCCAGGTATCCTCTTCCCTCATATTTTTGAGTTCTAAAGAGGCCTGGGGTCTCAGGGTATCTGTGGCCAACATTTCTGTCTCCCCTGACACACCCAGAACTTGGAGAGGGTGAGAGTAACCTCCCTTTCCTCCTCACATCCCCTGAAGCAGTTGCTTTGATGCCTATCACATGAAACATGTTCAATGGTCACATCGTGGGGCTGGGGAGGTGGCTCGATTAGTAAAGTGATATTTTTCAAGCATGAGGACTGAAGTAGAATCCTCAGAACTGACATAAAAAGGGCAAGGTGGTACTTGCAATCCCAGAGCAGTGGCAAGTGGATCCCTGGGCCTAGCTGGCCTCTTGATAAGTGGCAGGCCAAAGGGGTGGGGGGGGAGAGAGAGGGGTGGGGGGGGGGGGAGAGAAGGAGAGGGGAGAGAGGAGAGAGAGAGAGAGGGGAGAGAGAGGAGAGAGAGGAGAGAGAGAGAGGGGGGGGAGGGAGAGAGAGGCAGACAGAGAGGGAGAGAGTGAGAGAGGGGGGGACAGAGGGAGAGAGTGAGAGAGAGGGGGGAGAGGGAGGGGGAGAGAGGGAGAGAGAGGGAGAGAGAAAGAATCTCTAAAAGAAGAAAAGTAGATGGTGCCTGAGAAGTGGCATCAGAGGTTATCCCTTGGCACACACATACACGCTTACCTGAATATGTACACACACACACACACACACACACACACACACACACATGCACACACACACACACTCCTCAGAATGAGCTCTTCACAAGTCTTGCCGTTGCAGGTGAAGAGCTGGAGATAAAGGCTTCCAGAATGAGCACTGTGGAAAGGGGCCCCAAGCCACACTCAACCCAGGCCTCAGCACCGGCATCGCAGAATCCAGTGGCTTCCCAAGCTCCTCCTCCACCTGCCCATCATCTCCAGACACCTGGCCATCGTCCCCTGCCTCCAAGCCACCGTAACCGGGAGCACCAGCCAAAGAAGAGACCTCCTCCATCAGGCACACAGGTTCACCAGCAGAAAGGCCCTCCTTTGCCCAGACCCCGAGTTCAGCCAAAGCCTCCCTGTGGGAGTGGAGATGTTTCGTTGCCACCCCCTAATTAAAAAGGCAGAGTCTGCCATTTCCAATAAAAAGCTGTGTGGATGTAACTTCTCCCAGTGAACATGCTCACTCTTCCATCGAGTGTTTTATACAAGAAGGACCCAAATGCCTCCCAAGGCTTGCAGGACACAAAGTGGTACCTTTTAACTCAGATATACAGTCACATGGTCTGGCCTCTGGAGTCTGTGGCCTCGTCTTAGATCTGTCACGTCAGAAACAGAGACTATAAACATGTGGATGTAAGGATGTTGGACAAGCAATATAAAGGCCTCACCTTCCTCTTAGCTCCTCTACCCATGTGAGCTACCACATGGCCACTGGCTCATGTCCTACAGGCACGACCAGGGCAGAGGCTCTTGAGTTCCCCAGGTATGCAAATGGACACTGGTCACTTCCTTTGAGCAGGGGTGAAAACAAAAATTTTGCTTTGCCTACAGTGCATGCTAGTTTTAGAGAGAAGACCAGGGTCTGAGAGAGGCAGCTGCAAAATGGGAAAGAGGCTGGTTGGGGGTGACAATGGTATCAAATCTGGTCCACTGGATTGATCATGGGAGCCATCACCTAAATGACCAGAACTGACATTGATGTGTCAGCTGCAAACGGGGCTTGGCATCCTGTGTAGACGCCTCTGTGAACACACCTTGACAGCAGGTGCCCATGGAGGCTCACATCCTGACCACTCAAGTGGGCTCACAATGATCTGTAGCATTGTTAGTGTAAAGGGGGGGGACTCTACTGATACTGGAGATACCAAGAACCCATCAGGCAGCATTCGAAGGGCAGGCTAATAGGCCTCTGGCTCCATTCCTAAGTGCTGTAGGTGACCCTCAGGAGCAGGGTAGAGCGTCCCCACTAGCCGTTGTGGCAGACCCGCCTTTGGAGAAGCTGGGGTTGGGGGAGGTGTTCAGTTAAAATTGGAAACTCGTCTGCTAGAGGCACCTGCTTTCCAGCATAGGGCATGCTGCGGCCCCGTCTGCCCACTTCTCCTTGTCTTCTGAGGCCTGGTAAGCCTGGGTGAGAGCTGGCAGGAAGCTCGGGGGTAAACCACAAAGACTGAATACACTAAGGACTTCCTGTGAGAGCTCAGCTACATTTTCCTTCCAATCCGGTGTCTCTTTTTTAGTACTCAGTAAATGACTAGGGCAAAGACCAACTAAGTCCTAGGCCACCGCTCCCTTTTATTTTCAAGACAAGGTTTTTCTGTGTAGCCTGGGCTGTCCTAGAACTAGCTCTGTAGACCATGCTGGCCTAGAACTCACAGAGATCCACCTTACTCTACCCATCAAGTCCTGGGATTAAAGGTGTTCACCACCACTGCCCAGCCATGTCCCATGCCCTTCTAAATGTTCAAGCATTAGTTCCAGTTACAAAACAGTCATCACAGGATCTACCTAGAAGAAGAGGGGAGGGTCTCTGATTTGAAGATTTCACCTCCACCATCTCTCAGTCCCAAGCAATGAGCTCGGAGTCCACTGGCCATCCTGGTACAACAGCTTCTCTATCTGCATCCCTTCAGAAAGCCTTCCTTCTTTTCCATCCCCCCAGCCCTTCCTTTCTCCTGCTGTTCTGTAACATTTTGCATGGCACAGGACACATCTAGCACGCGATGTTCGGCCCTTTATGACCATTCCTTTGTTCATTTGACAGTCATTGAACTCTTCTGTAAATCTGTGCTAGAATCTAGAAGGAGACACTAGAAGCAAGAAGAACAGTGACATCTGTGTATCCAGGCAGCTTAAGGAAGGCAGTGGGCCAATGACACAATGACACAAATGGAGCCTGTAGTGGCAATTACAGATCGGAGGAGAGCAAGGGAGCTCAAGAAGAGAGAGACTGAAGTGGGTCATGAAACTGGGGTGGCATGAGAACTTCCAGGAGGAGGTGACATTGAGTTGAGCTATAGCCAGCTAGAGCAACTAAGCTAATAGTTGCTAATAGACTGGAAGCAAGGGCACAGATTTACCCACAGTGAAGAAAGAGCTGTTGCTTACACCAGTGCCACAGTCCTTTCCAATTATGTTTTGCCCAACTGCAAGCCTGCATGAGACGTGAATGTCTGCTTACTCCAGACAGGCCAATAGCAACAGACCACAGTACAACTCCATCGAAGTCCAACTGGCAAACCAATGAGTTTATTGGGCATACATACAGAGCGTGGGTGAGGGATTACTCACAGGAGCATGAGAAACTCCAAAGAAGCCGCATTACTGAAAGTCTCACTCTAGCACAGAAGCGGATTTTTCCATAGCTGCATAGATAAGCCCCCTTCATCAGCCTGAGACTTACAGCTTGGCAGAACTATACACAGAGGGGAGGATGGTGCAGAGGGCGTGGCCGAGATCCCAGGTGAGAGTCTGACGACTCTTACCATTCTTCCTACTACAAGGGGAGGTCGGCCAACAGAACCGGTTTCCCATCCTTGCTCCTTTAGGTGCACCCGTCGTCTTTCAGATGATTTTTCTAAGTCTGTAGAAACACTTGGAAGCTGACATCATAGCGCCTATGTGATGAATCATTCTTGGAAAGGGCGGCGGGATCTCTGAAGACTACCACCAGCCATTCCAACAAGTGTCTCAGGAGACAGCAGCCAAAGAGATAGCGAAGGATGGGATTGGTGAGGTTCATGAACGGATTTTGTTGTCTGTCTTAAAAGACCACTGCTGGGCACAGTGGCTTGGATGGAAGGCTTTACCATAGGCAGTTCACCACAGTTTCTATGAGCGATTAAGCGTCTTCATCCTGGTGAACTTCGTGGGGATTTACGGGCATCTCCTCCACTGCTGTGGACCTCTCAGGGCCAGTACAAATTGGATGGCTTGGCCCAGAGTCAAGAAGGGGAGGCTTTGGCACATATCTACCGTGTGCTCCCTTTCCCTCTAGCCCCTCCCACCTCCCACTCCACCCCCAGCTCTAAGAACTGGCGAACCTCCACCTCATCTCATTCTTTATCCAATTTACCCAGCAAATCAGAGGTTAGGGGAGAACAGCATCCACAGGTCTCCTTCATATTGCAGTTACCCCTTACATGGCCAGATCATCTGGGTGTAAAGCTCGGGCGAAGAAACCTCTGGCTGCTTCCACAGGCTCCTCCTTCAGGTTTACTATTGTGAGAGACTGCAGTATATTCTCCAGGCTCTCAGCTATTCTCAGGCTGTCCCTGTTCTTCCTGGGCTGGCCACATTCATCAAGAAGGCCTACATAGCATCTGCCGTGGTTTGAATGAGAATGGCCACCACAGGCTCTCCCCAGTTGGTGAACTGTTTGGAAGGATGATAAATAAGGTGTGGCCTTGTTGGAGGAGGTGTATCCTGGGGGTGGGCTTTGAAGTTTCAAAAGCCTGCTACAGGTCTAGTTCTCTCTCTCTCTCTCTCTCTCTCTCTCTCTCTCTCTCTCTCTTCCTCCTCCCCCCTTCTCTCTCTCTCTCTCTCTCCCCCCTCCCCCTCCTCTCTCTCTCCCCCTCCCTCTCTCTCTCTCCTCTCTCTGTCTCTCTCTCTCTCTCTCTCTCTCTCTCTCTCTCTCTCCCCTCCCTCCCTCCCTTCTCTCTCTCTCTTCCTCCCTCCTTCTCTCTCTCCCTCCCTCCCTCCTTCTTCTCTCTCTCTCTCCCTCCCTCCCTCCTTCTTCTCTCTCTCTCCCTCCCTCCTCCCCTCCCTCCTCTCTCTCTCTCTCTCTCTCTCTCTCTCTCTCTCTCTCTCTCCTCCCCCTCTCTGTTGTGCGCCCAATGTCCCGCCAGCAAGAACGACACGCGGCAACAGGATTCTTCTTCGAACAAGCCTTTACTGTGTTACAGCTCTTCTTAGTGTTACAGCTCTCTTAGTGTTACAGCTCTCTTGAACAGGGACCCCGAGCAGCAAAGTCGCTCGACTTATATACACAACAGTATGCTAATTATCTCTCAGGGATTGGTGGGGCATGGATCACCCCACTACTTGTCCTCCAGGGATTGGCGGAGAATGAATCACCCCATTAGCATATTAACGGTCAACTGACACCTGGTGCAAAAACCGCACATGTGCAGTACCGTTGTTCACCACTGGAGGGCGCCCTACATCTCATTATCGTATGGCCGCCCTAGCAAGGGGACAAGCCTGCACATGCGCAGTAAGTTGTCAACATCCAGACAAGGCTGGATGTCGGCGCCATCTTTGTTTCGCCGCACCACTCTCTACACCTCTCTCTCCCTCCCTCCCTCCTCCTCCTCCTCCTCCTCCTCTTCCTCCTCTTCTTCCTCTTCCTCCTCCACCTCCTTCCTTCCTCCTCCTCCTCCTCCTCCTCCTTCTCTCTCTCTCTCTCTCTCTCTCTCTCTCTCTCTCTCTCTCTCTGCCTGTTGCTGTTGCGTCAGGATCAGGATGTAAAGCTCTCAGCTCCTTCTCACTTCACGCCACAATTATAAGAGAGTATGCTTCAGTCCCCAGCTCCGAAAAAAAAAACCAAAAAAAAAAAAGAGAGAGTATGCTTCAGAAGCTGTCAGCGAGTCCCCAATTAAACGTTTTCCTTTATAAGAGTTGCCTTGGTCATGGTGTCTTCACAGCAATAGGACACTAACCAACGAACCATCCCATTTAAAAAATAAAAAAGACAACTTCACCAGTCCTCTGTGTCGCCAGGGTTCACCATCTCCGTGCTCAGTGGGCCATGACTACTCTACTTGCAAAGGCTCACTGATGTGTTTGCCACCTCACTGTATATGCTGTTCCCACTGTGCATGTGGTCCCCTCTCCTGCACCATGTATACCTGTGGCTCGATAGTGGGTGACAACTATAAACGGTCTAGTCATTGGAGAGGGTGTCACCGGGTGAAAATTAATCCTAAGTGTCCCTAAGGTGCCCCACAGCCTGCTCTGAGGTGGATCCACCCAAGTCAGTTTCCTAACATTCATTACCTGGATAGATGGCTAGAAGTCTCTGTTGGAGGCACTAGAAGCTCAACAGACCGCCCTACAAGGCCATTTCCATCGAAACCCCTACAAATACCAAGGCAGCAAGGAAAAAGACAAGATACTGGGTTCATAGCATTAAACCCTGACTGTTCATAGGAACTGGAGGAAGCAACATGTCTCTCCCGGAGGATAGATGAGGTTACAATGGAAGACTGGTGCAAGGTCAGTTAAAGGAGCAGAGTCAGACACAGTACACACAGCTGAAATCCCAGGACTCAGGAGGCTGAGACAGGAGAATCATAAGTCAAGGTCATGATCTACATATGAGACCCAGAAGTTGGGTATGGGGGAGGGGAGGGAAGAGGGAGAGAGAGGGGAGAAGGAGAGGGAAAGGAGAGGGGAGAGGGAGAGGGAGGAGGGAGAGGGAGAGGAGAGGAGAGGGAGAGGGAGAGGAGAGGGAGGGAGTTACCCCCTGATTCTGTGCCCTATAAGAATCAACTGTTACCAGTTGAAGCCTTTATGGTTCTTCTCCAGAGATGGTTCCTGGGTAAGAGAATACCGGGAATAGTTGACAACAGGATATGTCATTAAATCTGAGAGGCTAGATAAACGTTTTCTACTGAAAGTGGGGGTGCAGGTGGCAGAGATCAGATAGAATGTTCATGATAAAGTTTCAGGCAGACTATTGGAAGATGACCCACCAGCATCAAAGTTTTATTAGCTGAAGAGTGGAAGCCTAACAGCATGAACACCCAGGCTTCTCAGCTCTGTGGCTCTGGGGTACATTCTGAGGTCACTGAATACCACCCCGTCACTGAGAGTTCAGCCCCTGATGCTGCCGGACTCTTAGACGCCAGCAGACCGTCATGGACGCTGACGGAGATGAAGAAAATAATGGGAGAGACAGTGGTTCGAATGCATAGGAGAGTTGCAGGAGAGAACAACATGAGACGGCACACAAGGCTCAACGCCCCGCAAAGCATGGGGAACTCTCTGTCCATGAAAAAGACAGAAAACTATGAAAAAGGAATATGTGGAGAGCAAAGACTGTCCTCGGGAATTGTGAGTGTGATAGTAAAATAAGGTAAGTGATAGACATTTCAGAGGGGCAGAGCAGAAGAAGGTTTATTGCACGTGAGATAATTCTAGAATGCTTCCAGAACGGAAGGCCGCAATCTCCAAATCAGAAGGTCTCATTAGAGTGTTATGATTTCCGGTTCCTCATTTGTGAACTCTCTATTGCATTTTAAGAATTAAAACACTAAAAGAACTGAAAGTTCAGACAAGCGTGATAGTGTGCTCCTACGATCTCTGCCTCAAGAGGATTCGGGCAGGAAGATCATGAGTTCCTCGTCAGCCCAGGTCACTTAGGGAGACCCTGTCTCAATAAATAAGCTGAATAAAATTATAAATAAGCAAACCAAAACAAAAATTTTTTTTTTTTTTGGTTCTTTTTTTCGGAGCTGGGGACCGAACCCAGGGCCTTGCGCTTCCTAGGTAAGCGCTCTACCACTGAGCTAAATCCCCAGCCCCAAAAATATTTTTTTTTAAAAATTAAAAGAAATAATAGGAAAGGAAATTCAGTCATTCTTTTAAGAGATGGGGTCATGAAGCAAATGGGTGCACATAAGTCAGAGGCACAGAGAACTGTTCTTTACCGCAGTTAACCCCAGGCACAGCTTCGGGGATAACTACTCAAGGGAGGCCCTCAAACTGTGAACTTCACCTCCCTGAGTTTGACGACCAGTATTTCAGAGATATTTGAGGGGGAAAAAACTTCAAACATCTTGCAAGAAGAGAGAATACACAGCCATTCTGAAAAGTATAGAATACTGTTTTTCAAATCAAGATCTTTCCCCAGGAGAAACTAACAAGATCCCATCATGCTGGGATTTGCTCACTGAGTAAGTGATCTGACCAATAAAAAAAAAATCCATGTTCAACCCACAGGGTACATTGGTCCACCCATAAAGGGGTAAGAGAATGAGAAGCAGATATGGGATCCACACTCCAGAGGAGGGCACTCATTAAGAGACCAATGACGTTGGGATTTCTGAAGAATACATTCTCTCCTCACACAACCCACAGTTGCCTAATTAAAAGTCTCTTTATTCAGTTAACCCAGCACGATATGCTGGGTTATCATGCATGACAATCAAGGAAGCATCACAAGGGCCAACTACAAGGATCAGTAGGATCAGGTGGAAAGACTTGATGACAGGAGTCTGGTCACCAGAACCCATGGAGGAAGGCGAGAACCAATTTATGAAAGGCATCCTCTGACCTTCACATGTGAACTGTAAGTAACATACACATAAGCCCACATGCATGAATGCACAGGGGTGTACACACAGCATCGAAAAAGAAAGAAAAGAAAAGAAAACAGCACTGCAAGACAAGCTAATAGAATAAAGCAAAACAAACCACTAGCTTTAATCCAGGAGGGTCAGAGAGGATGCTGGGAGTTACTTCAGTTTTCTTTTTATCTGTTGAGACTTGCTCTGTGTCCTAGTACATGGCCCATTTTGGAAAAATTTCTATGAGCTGCTAAGAAGAAAGTATAATCTTCTGTTAGGCAAGAAGTTCTGTAGCTTTCTGTTAGGTCCATTTGATTTATGACATTATTTAGCTCCAGAATTCCTCTGTTTAGTTTTTGTCTGGCCGACCTGTCTATTCGTGAGAGCGGGGAACTGAAGTCACTCCTACCCCTGTGTGACGGTCAATATATGATTCTAGCTATGACAGTGTTTCTTCTTTTGAACTTAGTGCATGGATGTCTAAGTTCCAATACTTTGCTGTTGGATTTTTCCTATGACGAGCATATTGTGGCCTTGCCCATCTCTCCTGATTCCTTTTGGTTTGGTCTTTTTTTGTCAGATATTAACATGGCTACATTTGTTTGCTTCTTGAGCCCATTTACTTAGAACATCTCTTTTGTCCTTTTACCCTGAGGTAACCTCCATCCTTAATGTTAAGATGTATCTCTTAGATGGAGCAGAAAGATGGGTCCTGTTTTCTAATACTGAGACTATGTGTCTTTTTATTGGCAAATTGAGACCCTTAGTTTCGGAGTTATCAATGAGAAGTATCTATTGATTATTGCTACTTTGTTGTTATGGTGTTTGCTCTCCCCCTCATCTGACTTACTGTTCTGGAATTATGTTGTTGTTTGTTTGTTTGGGATGTTCTATTGTTGTTTTTGTTTTTCTGTGTCTACATGGTTTCTCTGTGTAGCCCTGGCAGCCCTGGAACTCCTGCTGTAGACCAGGTTGGCTTTGAACTCAGACATTTGCCTGCCTCGGCTTCTGGAGTTGTGGAATTAAATGTTTGTACCACCACTGCCCGGGCTCCTGTTCTGGGTTTATTCCTCGTGTCTCCTTGAGTACAGTTAATCTGTTCAGGTTGAGATTTTCTTTCTAGTGCTTTCTGTAGAGCGGGATTGGTAGATAGACATTGCTTTCATTTGGTTTTATCATTTTTTTCTCTCCATCAGTTGTGAGTGATAGTTTTTCTGGGCATAGTAGTCTGAGCTGGCATCTGTGCTCTTTCAGAGTTTGTGGAACAGCTAGCTAGGCCCTTTTGGCTTTCAGAGTCTCCACTGAAAAGTCAAGTGTCGTTCTAATGGGCCTGGCTTTATATGTGATTTGGTCTTTTCCCCTTGTAACTTTTATTTTAATATGCTTTATTTGTTCTTTAATTTAATGTCTTGATTAATACGTGGCGTGGGGACTTCTTTTTCTGGTTCAGACTGTTTGGTGTCCTGTATGCTTTGTGCTCCTTGGTAGGCACCTCCTTCTTTAGATTGTGGAAACTCATCTATAGTTTGTTAACAGTCTCTTCTGTGCCTTTGCTCCCCGGTGTTTCTTCTCCTTCCTCCATCCCTCAAATTCATAGGCTCATTCCTTTCATATTTCATGTATGCCGTGTACCTGAGCTTTTTCAGATTTCTCATTTCCTTTGACTGGGCTGTCCACCCCTCCTACCTTGTCATCCATCCCTGAACTTCTCTCTTCCATGTCTTGTAATCTGCTGGTGACACTCACCTCTGACAATGTTTGGGTTTACTTTTGTTTTTTATGTCCTAAGGTTTTCATCTCCAGTTTTGTTTCTGTTTGGGTTCCTTTAATAATTCTAATCCTTTGGTAAGTTCTCCTTTCGTGTCTTGAATTGTTCTCTTTTCTCATCATTTCATTCAACAGTTTGTGCCTTCATGGTCTTCATGAAGGTCCTCTTTATGGCCCTTGAACAAATTTTTAATTGCTACTTGAAGTCCTTATCCTGTGCTTCAGCTGACTTGCGTTTCCCAGGGCCCACTGCAGTGGGGTAACTGGCTCCCACAGGAGGCATGTTGTCTTGGCTGTTCCTGTTTGTGTCTTTACATCTAGGTCTGGGCATCTGGAATTATGGTGTTTTTCAGTGTAGACACCTGATCTTGTCTTTGCTGAGCGGGTGTTCTGTACTTTGCTGCTGTTGCCCACTTTGGATCCAAGGCAAGTGTGGTGGCCTTGGGGTCCTTGGTAGAAAGTGCTTTTGAGGGTCTGTGGATGACACAAAGGAATGGAGATAGGCTAGGAGATAGGCTGAGGGGGGTTGGCAGGAAAGAGCCAGGGATACTGGGGTTCTCAGGGAGTACAGGAAGGGTGGGAACGGGCTCCTGCAGGCAGGTTGTTACAGAACTAAGAATAGTAGGTCTGGGGAGATCAGAACAGAAGACTCAAGATTAGTGAGAACAGTCTTCCTGCTTCCCAGCCCAATGTGGTCACTGGGGGGCTTTGGTAGAAAGTGTTTCTGAGGATTGGTGGCTAAAGAAATGTCCAGAAGGCAAGACTGAGAGTGTCAGTGGGCAAAAGTTGATCTGGATCCCACCAAGAGCTGATTCCAGTGAATGGTAATGTAATGTTTTTGTAAGAAACAAAACTTGAGGGCTGGAGAGATGGCTCAGTGGTTAAGAGCACAGCACCAACTGCCTTTCCAGAGGTCCTGAGTTCAATTCCCAGCAATCACATGGTGGCTCACAACCATCTGTAATGGGATCTAGTGCCCTCTTCTGGAGTGTCTGAAGATAGCTACAGTATACTCATCATATATATAAAATAAATAAAATCTTTTTTAAAAAAAGAAACAAAACTTGAAGGAAGTTGTTACAGCAGACTTGATCTGCAAGAAAGGGAAGTGTTTTAGAAAAAAGAAAAACCACAAAGATCACAAGTTTGGTTTATATAAATTTTTTAAAACCTAGAGACTAAATAAATAAATGCAAAATCCACTTCTCTTTCTTATTCTTAATTGTCATAGCATATAGCAGTAGTTAACTGCAATAAGGTATTTGTGTGTGTGCATCTGTGTGTGCATGTGACTGAGTGTGTATGCATGAGCACATGTATGTGTACTTTTATGTATAAGTGAAAGGAGATACAGTGATTTAACAAAGGATGGAAGATGGGAATTGGAATTACTTCATTACTACCAAGAAATTATGTCACCCATTAAGTGGCATATTACTTAAAAGTAGGCCTGGATTTTGGATTGTCTGTGAGTATGTACTGTAAACTATAATGTAACATAATCACCATAAAACAAACACGTAACGATAAGCCAGGAAAGGGGAAAGAACAGCGTAATACACAAAACTCAATTAAAATGAAAACAGAAGATAACAAACGACAAAAAAGGACAAGAAACAGAAAATGCTAATGAATGTCTTAGTGACTTATCTGCTGAGCCGTCTCTCCAGTCCCTACAGGAGATTCTATTGTAATCGAACTGAGACAGAGGTACTGCACTAATATGGCTCAAAGGAGAGTGAGAATAACTTACTAATTTCAGGCAGACTTCAGGCTGGCAAAAGTTATGCGAGATTAAGAGCACATTGTGAACGAGTAGTCACTTCTCTGAAACAATACAACTAGAACGATGCCTAGTTTGCCCACACCCAACAGTGGGGCTTACACTGGTGGGGCAGCAAGAAGGAGAGGCTTCACCCTCAGGGCTGGAGACAAGAAGATCAGGAGTCTTATAACACAACGGTACTAAACTAGGAGCCATTAACGAGGGGATAGCGGGGATTCTTTTTGAATGTGGACATGATATGGCACACAAGTCAAAGAATAAAATCTCAGAGAAATTCAAATATATTTTGAGCTGAACATAAATACAGCAACTGGATGCAACACAAATCGTGTTCACAACAAAATTAATAGCATTGAGTAGATAGGTTTTAAAAAGAGAATTCAAGTCAGCCAATCAAGTTTCGACGTTGGAGAACTAGAAAATCAAAAATCAAGCTAAAGTCATCTTAAGCAGAAGAAGATAAATAAAAATATAAATAAATAAAATTTAAAGCATATTAAATAAAAAATCAAGCAAAGGGAAAAGTCAACATAATTAAAACAAAGACATGCAGTTAAGAGCACATACTCTTCCTGCAGAAGACCCAAGTCTGAATTTGGTTCCCATCACCCACATCAGGCAGCTCATAACTGCTTGGAAATCCAGTGCCGCCAACGATCTGATATTTGTTCTGTTCTTATCAGCACCTGCGCACATATTCACCCATGCACACTTTGAAAGAAAAAGAAAGTAAGAAGTCAACAGAGAAAAAAAGAATAAAACCAAAACAAATTGCAAGAATGTTAAAAACATAACCAAGGAATAGCAAGGATAACTAGCTCTGTGCCAACAAATATGGTAAGCTTAGAGCGAACTCTTCCAAAGACAGACTGCAAAACTCACGCAAGCATCAATCAACAATCTCAAAAGCGCCGTCTCCATTTAGAAATTGTACCAGAAGTGGGGTATAGTAGTGCCTACCTATTTATTATTCCAGCGCTTGGAACACAGAAGCAAGAACACTCATTGTGAGTTTGAAGTAAGACTGGACCGTATAACAAGACAGCATTTCAGAAACAATAACTGTATTAATAGCTAATATCTCTTAAGACAGAAAGCACAGAGCCCAAATAGATGCTCCAGTGAATTCTATCAAACACTTGGTGCAGAAACTGTACGATTCTCTGACACCTCCCTCAGAAGATAGAATCAAGGAGTACTTCCCAGTGGTTTCTAGGAGGACACACTGGACAAGACAAAAGAAAGCCACAAGCCAGTCCTTGTCATGAGTGCAGGCTTAAGAACCTTCAACAGGACCTCTGCAAGCTGAACTCAACAATGTAAAAAAAAAAAGAAGAGCACACCATAGCACAGTGAGATTTACCCTGGATATGCAAGACTGGTGTCAATACTTACAAATCAATTCATACAACCCATCACATTTATCAACCTAGGGAGAAAAATTACAAGGTCGTTTCAAAAGATGAAAGATATTTTTCAAAAATATTTTTAGCCAGGCATGATGGTACACACCCTTCACTTTTATTTTTTAATGATTTATTTATGTTTAATTTATGTACATTGGTGTTTTGTCTGCATGTATGCCTATATGAGGGTGTTGGATCCCCTGCAACTGCAGTTACAGACAGTTGTGAGCTGTCATGTGGGGGCTCAGGTCCTCTGGAAGAGCATCCAGTGCTCTTAACCACTGAGCCATCTCTCCAGCAAAAAGTATTTTTAAAACCTCTGCAATTATTAGTTCATTAGTATCATCCAGGATATAAGTTCAGTATTCTTTCTCAACTTAACAAAAACCAAAACAACTGGAGAGAACCCAAGTCAAAATTATATAATAGCACTTCATCACAAAAGCATGGGAAATGACAAGATCACTTAAAATACTGGCACTCAAGAGGATGAGAATGTGAACAAACAAAAAAGTAAATACTAAAAACCTCCAAAACAAGACAAAGCAAACAAAACAAAAGAACAACAACAACAAAAAAAAAATCCAGAAAGCTGACAAATCGTCCCCTAAACTGCTAAACAGACGAACGTGACTAACGAATGAATTTGGGTCTTATGAAGAGGAGTCAAGTGAATTGGACAGCTAGTGCTACGATGCAAAGTTAATCTTCTTTCCTTGTCTGTCTACGAAGGGACAAGCCATAATATAGGAAAAATATACCCTAGCTTTAGTTTAAAATGTAGCAATCTTCTAATAAAAGCTGACTCAACTAATTAAAAAGACCGTCAAACAGTGGAGTTTCCTGAGCAACCATTATTTAGGTAAATGGGCAAAGACAATACAACCAGTGGTCTCATGGCCTTCATTGGAACTAATGTCAACAAAGAGTTTAATATGGCAGCCTTGAAGTTTAAGTTCACGTTTTTGGGGATCCATTCTCAGGTCGTCTTTAATAGGAGAACTGCAGAGTTTAGCCACCAATACACAGTAGTGGTAAAGAACACAGAGTCCTCATATAAGGATTAGGACAGGCTTTTCTATTAGTCCGACAAGGATGACTTTCAGATTGTTTCTGTGCAACAATCCCACGGTGTGATAGAATTGATCACTCTTAGCTTTCCAACAGGCTATGTGGAATCTCTTATTCAGACGATCGTGATTTGGGAATTTGAGCCATGAATGAAGCTGTTCTAGCTTTTGCTCCCCCGTCACAGTCTGCAGGGTATGCAGATAAAAGCTAGCAGCTGGCTCTATCAAAAGCTAAACACGGCAGTATTCCATGTGACCCAAAATGGGCAAGAGCAGAAGACGAGCCTCCCCTGGAGAAGAAACCCTTCAGATCTATGGGAGAACACTAATTTTAAAAATGAAGTTACTTAGAAACAGAATGACAACAAAACGGCTGAGATTTTTATTCTCATAATTACAGAGTGGTATTCAGTTAACTGAACAACAACTATTTTCATAATGTAGCCTCAGAGACAATTGAAGATAGGGGGAAAAAACCAAAACCCACCCTGCTGTCCCCATATATAACTCATTTGTGCTGTACACCACCAAGAACCTGATTTAAATTTGTACACTAATTTACCCCAGGCTGCACCAGGCACAGTTGGTTAACTATACCAAAAAAAAAAAAAAAGACACTGCAGTTTAAAAACACTGCTCTCACAGCTTGCCTTTTAATTTTTTTCTTTTTTTTTTCTTTTTAAATAGGAGCGAGTTGTGTACAGGGTGGGGGTTAAGATGCTTTGTAAAGAAGAAAAGAAACTGCATTAGAACCATCTTGCTCACCATTTTTGTCCTCCTTTTCCTCTTCAACTTCCCCATCATTTTCCTCTTCTTTCTCCTGCCCATTTCAGCCTTGAGCACTCCCTCTCTCTTCACTGCATGGGATTTTCCTTCAGATCCTCAGCCTTCTTCTCACAGGGCTGCTTGCCCTCCGCAGCGCTCCCCCATGACTTTCCCAGTTTCTTTGCAGCATCACCAATGGATAAGCCAGAACGGTCTGCTTTGATTTTGGGGCAATATTCAGAACATGACGAGAAGAATTCTGAAGGGGTCTCCTGGGTACATTGTGGTCCTCAAACTTCTTTTCAGTCTTCCCTTTTTTTGGGGTGGTGAAATATAGGTTTTTATTTCTCTTTCATAACATGCCTTGTCAGCCTTCCCACGTCTTCCTGTTTCTGCTTTTCTTCAGTAGATATGGTCCCTGCCTCTCAAACTTCTTGAAGAACTCTCTGAGGAGCTGACAGGGCACCTGTGCTTCTTCTGTGCCTCTCCTGGCAAGTCTGCACAAAGATGCATATGAAGACATTTGTCTCTGGGCTTCTTAGCATCTCCTTTGCCCAGTTTTTCCTCCATGATGCACAGAGCTGCCCAGAGCCAGTCCAGCTCTTGCCTGTTTCAGTGCTGTGTCTATGGAGCTCAATGTACTGCTGTGAATGGCTGTGAAAAATGAAATAACTTTAAAAAAAAAAAGACAGTTTTTGTTAACTGAGACTAAGTAGAAAAGGACTTCTTTAACAAAGCAATCTAAAAAAAAATGTACTGATAACATCATCTTTACCAATGGGAAACCCAAAGCTTTCTCGCCAAGACTGGGAGCACAGTAAAAGTATTTGCTCTTCCCAGTTTTCCTCAATGCCACACTGGAACTCCTGGCAATGCCAAAAGAAGAAAAAATGAGAGGCACATGAGTTGGGAACAAAATAAAAACAAAGCGCTCTCTCTCTCTCTCTCTCTCTCTCTCTCTCTCTCTCTCTCTCTCTCAGAAATTTGTTGCATCTATGTAACATCAGACATTTTTTTACATTTATGTAACAAATCTGAAACAATGAACAATAACAAGAGAAACACCAACAAGAGATTGTAGCAAGGTTACAGAGTACAAGATTAATACTGGAAAGTATATCGCTCCCTTGTATATACCAATGTGAAGTACAATTTGAACGAGAAAATACAGTATCATTTATATTAGCACGAAAAAAGTAAAAACCCTCTCTCCCCAAAGGGAAACACTTAACACACACACACACACACACACACATATGTGTGTGTGTGTGTGTATATATATATATATATATATATATATGCCAAACTGATGAAAGAAATCAAAGAAAAAATAGGTAAATGAAGAGATAGTCCATGTTCATGGACAGGAAGACTCGGTGTAGTCAAAATGCCAATTCTTCTTCTGAGTCTGATCTACAGAGTCAGCTCAACACTCTATTAGTTACTCTCTGTTATAAAATACCAGGACTAAGGCAAATTATGAAAGAAAGTACTAACTTGGGCTTATGGTTCCAGAAGGTAGAGCTCATGACAGTGAAGCAAAGGCATGGTGGCTGGTGCCCAAGAGCGAGGCAGAGAGAGCTAGCTGAAAGTGGAGCAAGTCTTTCAGAGCCTTCAAGTCCACTCCCAGTGACAAACTTCCTCAGTAAGTCCACACTTCCTAATCCTCTCTAAACAACTACCAACTGAGGGCCATGTATTCAAATGTGCAAGACTTATCCAGGATGTCTCAGCCAAACTACCACAGACGCCAAACAAAATCCTAATTAGTTATTTTGTGGTCATTTCAAAGTTTATGTGGGGAGGCAAAAGACACAGAATAGGAGACACAATATTGAAGGAGCGGTCGGTGGTGGTGGAGGAGGTGAAGGAGGAGGTGAATTGCCCAATTTTAAAACTTACTATAAACTTATAAGGGTCAAGGCAGTGTGATATTGATGAAAGAATAGACAAATAGATAAATGGAACAGGATAGAAAGCCTGAGAGTAAATGCATAAAGATTCATCCTGTAACCTCTGCTAACAAGGCAAACACAATCCAATTGGAGATATTGCTTCAATCCAAGCGATCCTCCAAACAACTAGAGATACACATGGAGTCAAACCTAGATGAAGATCTTATGAGCTCCACAAACAACAACTGGAATGGGTCGCAAACCCGAGTTTTCAAGTATAAAGCTATTCAAGTCCAGGAACACAGTCCAAGCCTCAGCTGTCTTCCCAGTGTTGCTGTGCAATCGTCTGGCAAAGCATCTTAAGGGAGACACAGTTCCTTCTGTCTCACAGTTCAAGGGTGCACTGTGGTGGGAGGTTGAGACAGCAGCAGGAGTTTGCAGTCGCTGGTCACATCTCATCCACAGTTAGCAGGGAGCCATGACTGAGAGCTGTTCAACCTCCTTCCCCAACTCTGTAAACGAGGATCCCAGCCAGGGAATGGCACCGCCCACAGAGGGTGGGTTTGGCACCTCACCTTAATCAAGGTAATCCAGCATAGGCACCAGAAGCTCATCTCTCTGGGTTCTGCAAGCTTGACAACACCAGTCATCACAGTAACACAGCAGAAAATCCAGATGACCTTGGATTTGAAAATATCCTTTTAGATATGATCTGAAAGATAAGGTTATGGGGAAAAGTTGATAGTTTGAACTCCTTCAAAATAATGTGGTCTTTTATTTTTGTTTGTTTGTTTTGTTTTTCTGTTCCGAGAAGGACAGGCAAGAACTGGAGAGGACAATCTCAGGTTGGGAGAAGATATTTGCATGATACCTGTCATCCCACTATCCCTGATACACAGAGAACTCTTAAAACTGCACCAGTGGCCCAGTGGTTCAGAGCATTTGCTGCTCTTGCAGAGAATCTGGGTTTGGTTCTCAGCATCTACAACTACCTGTAACTCCAGTTCCAGGTTATCCAACACCTTCTTCTGCACTTCTCAGACAGCTGAATGCACACGGTATAGGTATATACTCCCACAGCGCGTGCGCACATTAAATAAAATAAACCTTTAAGGAAAACACTCCACAATAAAACACAAACAACCATATTCGAATTGAGCTAAGAACCTTAGTAGACACTTCGTGAATGTTTACAGATGTCAAACAAGGAAGACACTCCTCACCATATGTCACTGGAGGATGAAAATTCAAACACTAATGACATACATATCTGTTAGAACAGTCAGCGTGCAGAACACCCACAACGTTGAATGCTGGTCAGCAGGAACTCCCAGCCATTGAAGTTAGGAATGTGAGACAATGTAGACAGATTTGAAGTTTCTTATAAAACGCTACAGGCTTTCTACTATACAACCCCCAACTACCCTTCATGGTCTTATCCAAAGGAGTTGAAAGCATACTCACACAGAATCCTACATACAGATATGTAAAGCAGCTATATTCCCAAACTGCTCAAATCTGGAAGCAATGGAATTTTGTTTTTGAGACAGTGTCTCTCTGCATAGTCTTGGCTGTCCTGGAATTTGCTACATAGACCAGGCTAGCCTCAAACTCTCAGGGATCTGCCTGTCTCTGCCTTCCCATGCCCAACCCAAACAATGGAATATTATTCAGGGATAAAGAAATTCACTATTAAACTATGAAACTAGATGGAAGAAACATATTACTGAGGGAATGAAGCTGATTTATTATGAGACATTCCAGAAAAGGCAAAAAAAAAAAATGACCTATGCTTTATGCTTGTAGGGGTTTAGGTAGAAATGATGGTGGGGCTACAGAGAGCCTCTGCGAGGCATAGGAAACACTCTGCATGATACACTGGGTGCGTGTTCTTATACACTCTGTTTAAACTCAGAGTGGACAACAGAGGGTGGGTCCTGATGTGTGCTAAGGGTTCAGGGAGACAAGGCATCGATGTAATCACATTCCGTGCTCCACTCTGAATGAGATGGATCATGCAATCGTGGGACCCGGGTTGATTTTTTTTTCAACATTCCACAGCTAGAGTTATCTAGGACGAGGGACCCTCCATTAAGGGGTTACCTCCACTGGATAGACCTGTAGGGAAGTCTGTGAGGTGTTTTCTTGATCAATGAGCAATGCAGGAGGACCCAGCCTACTTTAGGCAGTGCCACTCCTGGGCTGTGTTGTATAAGAAAGCAAGAGAGAACGCCAGGGGGAGCAAGTCGGTCAAGCAGCAAGCAGCATTCCTCCATGGTTTGTGCCTCTGCTCCAGCTTGAGTACCTCCCCTGACTTCTCTGGGTGTTAGACTGTGGCTGTGGCCTGTGTGGAACATAAGAGGAAACAGACCTTTCTCTCCTCAAATTGCTTTTGTCTCTGATGTTTATCACACAGCAACAGGAAGCAAGAAGGCTGGATAGGGGGGGGGGATGTTTGCCCGGAAACCGGAAAGGGAATAACACTCGAAATGTATATAAGAAATACTCAAGTTAATAATAATAAAAAAAATATAAAAAAATGTTATAAAAACAAACAAACAAAAAAGAACAAAAAAAAAAAAAAAAAAAAAAAGAAGGCTGGATAGAACCCCTGTACTTCTCTCATTTCGCTATAAATCTGAATGTGTTCTGATTTCGAAAGCCCCCCCCACCCCTTTTTAAGTATTTACTAAGGACAGAGCACTGTGAAAGAGAATTTATTCAGACCAAGGAATGTAACTGTAAAACTTCAGAACAGAGAGACAAAAGCAAACAGGGACTGTACATAGGATAGGAAGGGGGAGGGAGGAGGGAGGGAGGGAGGGAGGAGGGAGAGAGAGAGAGAGAGAGAGAGAGAGAGAGAGAGAGAACAAGGTAGAAATTTAAAGGCTGATAATGCAGCTGGAACCAGAGCCCTCGTGATGCTTTAGGCCTTGGGTTCTATCCATGCACAATTGATTAATTAAAGAAAAAATAAATTAGAATTAGAAGCCAGACGTGGGGGCAGACGCCTGCAGTTCCAGCACTTGGGAGGCAGAGGCAGGAGGAGTAGAAATTCTAGATTATCTTCAGGGACAGAGCCGGCTTGAGGTCAGCCTTCACTACCCAGGGACCCCTGTCTCAAAACACACAACAGCTGCAAAACCATAATGAAACAGAATGGACTTCTTAACAGGGATACCAAAACTGAAAGACAACAGACTCACTTTAAGGTTCTAACGCATTCCCAGCCCCCTATCCTAACCTAGCAACTAGGTAGGAAACTGGAATAAAGGCGCTAGGCAGGGATAGAGGCATTCTCAAAGGTGGGCATCCTGGAAAGGATCGCCCTCTAATTCCTGCCTTTACAAGCAGGCTGCTAGAACGGTGTGCTTTACCAAAATGAGATCATAGAGCAAGGAAGACCCAGGACAGTGTCCAGCACACCTAGCAGACAGCCAGGAGAGAGTCGGTGCAGGAGGGGCCAAGTTTGACTACCCTGACTTGTTTAAGCACATGGAGAAAAGATCTACACATCTGAGACAGAGTTTGGGGAAAAAATACCAACTACAGAGGACATGACTCAACAAACCAAAGACAGTAATTAACGGCAGAGAAAATAATAACTCGCTCAACAAAGCAAATCATTGCGTATCAGATCACTAAGCAGGGCCTGGCATTCTCGTGATTGGTAATAATATAAACACTGAATATTAATCTATCTGAAATGATAGCATTGCTTTCCTGGGAGGATTAGGGATGAAAAGGCTAGCATTAATGACTGAAATGAAAGAAAAAAGCAATCAGGAAGCAACTACATAATTATGTTTTATAGAGAAATGATGTAAACTGCCCAAAGAATCCATGTGAGGAATTGAGGGCAGGCAGCCTTCTCCAGAGAGTGGAGATGTGGAAGGGGGCATCTGTGAGAGTGGGGAGGTGGAAGGGGGCATCTGTGAGAGTGGGGGGAGGTGGAAGGGGCATCTGTGAGGTGGGGAGGTGAAGGGGCATCTGTGAGAGTGGGGAGGTGGAAGGGGCATCTGTGAGATCACTGAGTTTTTAGTGCACTCCCCCAAAGCTTGTGTATTGCAGGCAGTTCTGAGTGCCACAGAGGGGAGGAGTGGGACATGTACGAGGCCGTTAAGTAGGCCAGTGGCATGCGCAGAGGGTAAAGGTTCTTGCTGCCTAGCCTGACAATGTCCTTCCATTTCTAGGGTCCACATAGTAGAAGGAGGGGACTGACTCCCACAAGTGCACCCTTTTCTTCTCAATAAGTAAAAGCATGTCCAATTATTTAAAAAGAAATAGCTTAGGTGCACTCATGGGTGGGTTAATACTGCTGTTGTGGCATAGGTTGTTATTAAAGTGAGTTTGGAGGGGCCAGAGAGATGACTCGGTGGTTCAGAGTGTTTGCTACTGTGGCCGAGGACGTGGGTTGAGTTCCCAGAACCTATACGGCAGCTCAGCCATCTGGAACTCCAGTTCCAAGGGATCTGACCTCTTCTGGCATCTGTGATTCATGAGGTAAGCATACATACATGTAGGTAAAATACGTACACACATTTTTTAAAAAGTGAGTATGGAGCCATGTGTGGCAGTACATGTCTGTAAGCCCAGCACTTGAGAGGCTTAGGCAGGGGAATCATGAGTTCAAGCCCAACCAGTGAGATCTGGTCTCAATAACCAAGATAATGGTTATTGGCCATTAACAATGCTCCCCCCCCCGTCCTTTCCATGGGACAGTAAGAGTGACCTCACAGATATCAGCTCTTTGAAATTGGACTTCCTAGCTTCTAGAACTATAAGAAACATACTTTTGTTCTTCATAAATTTCCCAGTCTCTGGCATTCTGTTATTTCTTTTATAATAGAGCAAAGTGAGCTAAGACAAACTATATGGAGCTTCTTGATTCTTTATGTGACAAAACTATACCTTAACATAGGCAAAAAATACATTTATCAAAGAAAAATGAAAAATTAGGGTAGATTTTTCTTTTTTGGAAAAAAAAGTATTTTTGACTGATAATAATTTATAAAATTATTTTAAGCAGTTCTTTAACATTTATTTTAATTATGTGTATGTGTGTGGATACCTGCACATAAGAACAGGTGCCAGAGAGGTGAAAGGTGCCAGATCCCCTGGAGCTGGGATTGAAGGCACTGTCAGCCACCTGATATGGGTATGAGGACTCCAACCTGGGTCCTTTGCGAGAGCAGGAAGTGCTGATTTTGTATGAAAGTGGTCTCCGTGAGGCTGGAGAGAGAGCTTAGTGGTTAAGAGCACTGGTTGCTCTTCCATAAGATCCTGGTTTGGTTCCCAGCACCCACATGGCAGCTCACAACTGTCTGTAACTCCAGTTCCAGGGAACCTGATGCCCTCTTGATTCTGCAGAGACATACATGCACGGAAAATACCCATACACGTAAAATTAATTAATCAAGTTTAAAGAGAAATAAAGAAGGAAGGAAGGAAAGAGGGAAGGAAGGAAGGAAGGAAGGAAGGAAGGAAGGAGAGAAAGAAAGAAAGGTCTCCAAACAGCATTCATCTGCTTGGGCTATTCTTGCAAGTCCTGGTGGCTTAAGCAACACAAATCCATTTCTGCACATTTTCAAGGGCAGAGAACTCAAGCAGTCTCTCCCGTCTCTCACCTTGCCATTAATATTCTTGCTTTCCAGTTGGCTTTGATTCAGCCCTAACCTGCCTCCCTTTGCTCCTCTTGTTTTCCCTCTGCACAGGGACAGTGGAAGGCAGACAGACATACAGCCTGTGGGGCAGACTCCTACACCCCAGGACAAGAAAGGACAGCTAACTAGGCAGAAAGCCATGAGCCCTGGCTGTAAACATTTTCATAAGTTGAGACACTGGGCTCTTTGCTCGTACCTTTGGTTGCCTCCCTCATGTTGTCCCTGTCCCCGCAGTAGTCCCGTGAGGATCTGAGTGTAACTCCCAGAGTGCTCTGCAGTACTTCTTGTGTGGCTGTCACCCAGGTACTCCCGTTTGCTTTGAGCCTGGAATTAGTCACCTGATTGCCCCTTGTGTGGGATTAGGACAGGGGAAAAATGTGAAATTTCCCATCTTTAGGATTCTAAGGCGTCGTCACGTTGCTGATAGGTCTTTGAGTGGCTTGTCAGTTTGAATTGGGCCCTAGGCTATGTTATAAATCCATAGGTACCCAAATGCCTAATAAGTAGTCCTTTCTAAAGTACACAGACTGTGTCACCTTGAGGCAGTCTCGCTGGCCAGACTTGTTCTTCCCTCTCTACTGGTACCTGCAAACCTGAGTTGCACTTTTCTCACAGGTCTGTAGTTTGGCTTTTTATACTTTCCCCAATCTTAAAGGAAGGGAATGGAAGCAGAAGTGGACATGGAGGCTCTGCAGGTCTCTGCTATGGTGGGGACACTGCTGCACCTGTCCCTCCTGCTGGCTCGGGGAAGTGTCTGACCCACTTATCTATGGGAAAAGGCCTTTAACCCTCTATTTCTTTCTGTTTAAGCCATGTGCCCAGAATCCCAGGCTGGTCTTTCTAAAATAGTGAACTCCTAGGCCACTAGGTAACAACCCGGTTCCACAGGAGATGTGGAAAAGGCAGGGCCATTTGTTCCCTTTAGAGAAAATGAATGACACCATTCCTACTTCTCAATACCCTTGCAATGGCTGTGGAAATTTTGTTTTCTTCCTATACAGGAAAAATAATGTTATTTTCAAAAAGCCTTCTCATTTGTTGTTTGCATCCTAACCCCTGTGTTTTAAATGAAAAATAATATATCACTTTTGTACAAAAACAATAATTAAAAGCATAAAAAACAAAACAAACAAACAAACAAAAATCCTGAGGTTAAAGTGTAGGTGGGGATGGTTTCTGGTAAGGCTTCTTTATCCCTATTTTGTGGATCAAGAATTTATATGACCTCAAACTCATGACAGCCAAGGTGGGTGTGCTGGTTAATATTTTGTCAGCTTGACGCAAGCTGGAGTCTTCTGGGAATGTGTCCATTAGGTCGGCCTGCGGGCAGTCTGTGGAGTTTTCTCTAACGATTGCTGTGGGGTCCAGCCCACGACAGGTGCTCCCTCCGCCTTGGCAGGTTCTCCTGGGCTGTTAAAGGGCAAACCGAGTGAGGACGGAAATCAAGCCAGTAAGAGGAGTTCCTCCAGTCTCTGCTTCAGTTCCTGCTTTGGGTCCTGCCCTGGAATCTAAATTATAAACTGAAATAAAATAAGTCCTTTTCTCAACAAGCTGGTTTTAATCATGGTGTTTAGCACAGTTGTGGAAAGCAAACCCAGATGGCTGTCCTTGGATTCCTGATTCTCCTGCCTCCACCTCCCTCCAGATTACAGGTGGGCACTACCACATGCAGTTTCAAAGGGCCACTTTCTTCTTCCTCTTCCTCCTTCTCCTTTTCCTCTACTTTTTGTTTTGTTTTTGGGAAACTGTGTGTGTGTGTGTGTGTGTGTATGTGTGTGTGTGTAATAGCCTTGGTTGTCTTAGACCTATATCTGTAGACCAGGCTGGCCTCGAACCAGAGGTTTGCCTGCCCCTGCCTTCTAAGTGCTGGAATTAACGGTGTATGCTATCATCTCCTGGTGAGACCTACTTAACACACCCTCACGTGACCCTTTCTCTGTGCCCACACGTTAGGGACCACATCTTCTCATAAGGCGTTGTGCTGGGGCTCATGCTTTGAACTCTATTTGGCCTTATGTATAAGGCCTGACCTAACTGGGACTGCACCTTCGTTGTGAATTTGAGGGCCCCCATTGATCAATAACAGGGCTGGTGTGCTGTTTGATGTTCAATAGGACAGAAAGACTGATGTGCCTTAGGGAACAAACTCATGTACCCAAGCTTCATTGAAGCAAGAACTTCAGCGTTGGCTGTGAGTTCAATGTTACCCCAACAGTAATAGATCTTAACGATGCCCTTAAAGAGAAACACACAGAACACAAACATACATATTGATCAGTTGAAGAAAGTGTGATCAGTGGCCCATAGGAATCTATCCGTGTATTTCCCGAGAGCCATTTTCAGTATTGGCTCATTCAGAGTTTGCAGTGGCTTTGGCTACCGTGGATAACAAGTACACAGGCTTCTTTTCTCTTTTTGATCTGTTTTCTCAGTGCCATTCCCTGAGCCCTCCCCACCCCGGCAGAACCGCTTTGCTGTGCTTCACGGCTGTTATAGTTTGCTTTCTCTCATACACGTCAACCGCAGTCAATCACTGAGGAAAGTCAGGGCAGGGACTCAAGCGGGAGCAGAGGCACAAAGCACAGTTTGCTTTTTTAGACAACCCAGGAGTGCCTGCCCAGGGTGGCACCACCCGTGCTGGGCTATGCCCTCCCACACCAGTCATTAATCAAGGAAAAGTCCCATTCACTGATGGAGGCAATTCCTCAACTGAGGTTCCCCTCTTCCCTGGTGACTCTAGTTTCTGTCAAGTTGACAAAAACTAACCAGCCCAGTGACTGTGGTGGGGAGGCACACCATAGCCAAGGACAAGGCGTTGAGGAGTAATGTTGTTTACTCCCCCAGGCCTACTTTGTCTGCCTTCAATTTCAAGTGATCACAACATGCACACTCGCTGGAGATCTGGCTTACAGCAATCTCCGGCGTCTCAGAGGGCTCTCTCGTGTGTGCTTGGATTTCCTGCCGGTGCTTCCTCCCCTTGCTCTGTCAATTAGGAGCAATCCAATCTTGGAGGAAGAGGCTAGCTGTGCAAGTTGGTTCATTCTCTGTCAGAAACTCAACCAGGGAAAATATTAGTGATAGAGAGAGAGAGAATGACCACCTGGCAGCATCAGGTTTGTCAAACACGATGACTGACACGGAAGGATGAGATCCGGGACAAGTGCCCAGGCATATACAGCTGCCAGACACATCAGGAAGCTGCAAGATCGTGTGAAACTTATTCCTCAAGACAGGAGAAATTAAAATGGATACATGCGGGGTTGGGGATTTAGCTCAGTGGTAGAGCGCTTGCCTAGGAAGCGCAAGGCCCTGGGTTCGGTCCCAGCTCGGAAAAAAAAAAAAAAAAAACCAAAAAAAAAAAAAATGGATACATGCTAGGGCTAAAAAGGATGAAAATTAGATAATAGTGATTCAATGAGAGGGAAAGTCAAATGGAAGGAAAAAACAAAACAAAACAGAGTCTATGGTACAGAGTCAGAAAACTCCAAAACTAGGCAGTTTTCTGTGCAGTAAAAATCATTGAAGACTAAGAGGAAGCCCAGATTACTTTTGGAGGGAAAAGGGAGCTCTTACACCAAGGAGTAAGCATCAGCCGACCCTCGGAACACTTGGTGGGGACACTCACTGCAGAAGAGACCTTGGCAAGGGGAAATTGAAGGGTGTTGGCTTCTCTACCTAGAAAAATTAACACCTAAATAGAAAGATGTAATGAAAAATATTCTGAATATAATAATATTCTATGGCCCATGAAGTTTTAGAACCTGTGCTCTTAAAAACCTTAGAAAGAAATATTCAAGCTAGTAGAAAATAAACCCAACAATGATACAGAGCAGCGGCTTCAACCTGTGGGCTGCAACCCCTTTTTGGGGTCAGATGACCCTTTCACAGGGTGTAGTAGTTAGGTCTGGTTCTGCCTCCCAGTCTCATGCTCCCGGGAATATATTTACAATCAAAACATTCTTACAAATACCTCAGCCATATACTAGGCTCTTCTCTTACTAGATCTAACTTCAAATGTCCCATTTATTTGAACCTACATTCTGTCACGTGGCGGAGTTCCTGTGCTCAGGCACCATGTGTCCGTCTCCTCACAACTTCCTGAGTGGATCTCCTGCCTGGATCCATCCCAGAATTTGTTCTCTTCCCTGATGTCCCACCTTCTATTTCCTGCTTAACCCCTAGGCCATAGGCTTTTAAAGTGACAGGTGGTGCATCCAGAATAATACACAAGGTATTTTCCCTACAACAGGGGTTGCCTAAGACCATCATAAGACATAGATATCTACAACATGATTCACAACAGTAATGATATTATGGTTATGAAACATCAACTAAAATAATTTTATGGCTGAGGGGTCACCACAACAGGAGGAACTGAATTAAAGGGTCACAGTCTTAGAAAGGTTGAGAACCATGGCTATAGGAAAAATGTGAAGTTAGGACAGTCACACTTAGATTTACCATTGTCTTTTTTTTGTTTGTTTTTTTAAGCAAAGTTGTTTTGGGTCTTGGCTCCAAGATGTACAAAGCTAAAGGGGGGGGGGGTGGCCCGGGGCCACATGCAGCCAATTCACTGTAGGAACTGCACCCAGAGTGTGCCCGAGGATGAGGACTTCATTGCTTGGAATGCTGTAAAGTCCACTGCCGTAAGGGACTTAGCGTCTTTGACGCTTACGTACTTCTCACTGCGTCAAGCTGCATTACTGTGCGAGCTGTGGCAGTCACAGCAAAGTAGCCAGGAGTCCATTTCCCGAGGCCCGGAAAGGACTAAACACGCCCACGATGATTTAACCTGATGACGCTCTGCTGGGATCTCCACCAAAGCCCATGCAAAGAGGTCGCTTCATCAGGACAGAAGAAAAACCATCTGGGAAAAAGAAAACGGAAGTTATTCTTAGAAGAAAAATAAAAGCAAAGATTGAGGTGGGGAAGTGAAGAAAAATATATTCATAAGAAATCCAAACTAGAATTCTATTCAGACTGCATGAGTCGTATGTGTGGGTGTGTGGGTGTGTGGGTGGGTGGGTGGGTGGGTGTGTGGGTGGGTGGGTGGGTGTGTGTGTGTGGGTGGGTGGGTGGGTGTGTGAGCGTCGCTGTCATGCATACTCCAGGTGGGAGGAAGAGAAAGAGAACATACTGAACCACTTGTACTTTGCAGGGTGAAGAAGTAGATATTCATAAATTTAATAAGTCAGGATAAATAAGTAAATATATTTCAAGTGCAGTCGCTGTAAGAACAAAAATAAATGGTTACTTATACGAGCAAAAGAAAATCAAATCTGTTTCGTTTAAGGCAAAAAGATTGATTTTGTTTTTTTGCGATTTTATTTATTTTTTATTTTCTGTGTGTGGGTGTTTTGCCTGCACAGATGGCTGTGCACGACGTTGTGCCTTGAGTCTGCAGAGGCCAGGAGAGGTTGCTGGCCCTCGTGGAAATGAAGTTGTAGATGGCTCTGAGCTCCCATGTGGGTGCCAGCAACTGAATCCTGGTCGTCTAGGAGAACAGTCAGCCATCTTTCCAGCCCTGAGCAAAGAGAATTTGAAAAGTTATCAGTGGTAGAAAGGGTGGAGTAAAATGGTAGAAACAGTTCTTAATATAACATGAGTATAATAAATATAAATTGATTTGACCATCACAAAATAGGACATTTCCAAATGGATGGTCTAAAAGAGCTACCAATATGTTATTTACAGAAGATGCCTTTGCCACAAAAGAATACAGAAGGATTAAAATGAAAGAATAGGGCCAAAGAGGCGGCTCGATCGGTAAAGGCATTTGCTGTCAAGCCTGACACCTGAATTCGATGCCAAGAACCCATGTGGTGGGCAATGAGAACCGAGCCCTGCACGTTGACCCTTGATCCCTGTGAGTGCACCATGACACAGGTGTGCACACATATGCAGATACGTAAATGTAATAACACTTCAGCAAGGAAAAAGGCTGAATCTCCAGCAAATATGATTTGAAAGAAAGCAGAGGCAAGGATCTCCACATCTGGTAAGATTAAATCCGAGGGGCAAAGAAAGAAACCACCCACTTGTAGAATAGGAAGGTAGAAGTGAAGGGGGTGGGATTGGGGAGTGGCCTGCTGGCAGAGGGCAGCACAGACAATCTCTGCTCTGCTCTGCTCTGCTCTGCTCTGCTCTGCTCTGCTCTGCTCCTGCTTCGAGGTCAGGACACTGAGGCTACCAAAGGCTCGTTTGGGGGTGGAGAGGCAACATGTTCCTTAAAATTGTGAACACTCATGATGGCCCAACAACAACAGTTACTCAAGCAGGCCTGCCCTGGTGGGTAGATGAACCCAAGCTGGCAAATCCCTCAGGTGAAGCCATCTCCAACAGGAAGACAGGTTGTCACAATCTCAGTTGGTCGCTCCATCGACATCTGTACTTGCAGAGGTGACGAAGGAACTCATGTGCCACATTATACCCTGGACACTGAGCTCCATGAAGGAGCAAGGGACAGCAAGGGATCAGAGATGCCCTCTACTTGGACATGCCCCTGCCAGCCCCATACCCTCCTGCTCACCTCTTAGGCTGGGATCTTCTGGGAAGCTTTAATAGAGAGGTGGGTGAAGATCTCTGATACTTCAGAGAGATCAGTGTCTCAAGACCAGGGCCATAGAGAGATCAGGAAGCCTCCTGCCTCCCAAATGGGTGGCACGCCACTCACAGATAACCGGAAGTCCACTATTAATAGCTTCATGTTTTGCTGCATGCAGAACCAACAAGCAACTCGAGGATGCGGTTCTGCACACACGGACTGAAAGATTTTCAGGATAAATGTGCAGATATTTACATTCAGTGACTACAAACCAACCCAGTTTCCCTGACGCTCTTTCATCCAGTGACAACTGGAGGGCATTCCTTAAGAATACAAGAAGGGGGAGAGGGACCGTGAGAACAAAGATTGTTTGTGATAGTCGGACAAGATGGCTCAAATGGGTAAAGGCACTTGCCGCCAATCGTGGAAACCCGAGTTGAATTCCTGAGACACGCACGGTGGGAGCATAGAATCAACCCTACTAAGTTGTCCTCTGACCTTTACCAGTACACTTTGGTATGCATGTGCTCGTGTGTGCATGCAGACACGTGGAGGAGTACGTGCACATGCATACGCGTGCATATACATACGCACACACATACAAAATGAAAAGTAAATGTAATTAAAGACTTAAAAGTACATGCAGGGTGTTCCTTGTATCTTTGCTTCAATAGAAAATAAATGCTATACAGGGAAAGCTGGCTGTGTTGGGTTTTAGGGTCTGGACACTGTTAGAATGCGAGCATGTCAGATGAGCGTGACTGCTTTGGCCCCTTTCTGATTAATAGACTGTGCATTTTAGAGCTTTTAGGCTCACAGCACACTTCCTATACTCTCTCAAGCTCACAGATTCAAAGTCTCCTCCGTCGTCAACATCCTTATCAGATTAGATCCTCTGTTACAAAGACCATCTTGCATTGTTATCTAAAGTTTACATCAAGGTTCACTCTCTTTGCTATGCAGTCCGTATATCCATATATTCCGTATGTTCACAGATTCTGTCTAGACCAATAGTGAGCTGTGGCTGCTATTACGGTATTACGCACAGTAGTGTTCACGGCCCCTCTGTTACATCATCCCTTCCTTCCCCCGACCTCTGGGAACCACTGATCTCTTTACTGTTGATATGGTTCGGCTTTTGCAGAAGGTCATATGGGCTGGGTATAGTAGCACATCCCTGTAATCGTGGCAGTTCAGACTTCCAGGTCGTCTTCAACTGTACAGCAAGTCCAATGCTGGCTTGGGCAGCATGAGACCTCGTCTCAAAAGCCAAAACAAAGCAGACAGTCTTGTGATATGTAGATTTTTCCGATCGGCGACTTTCAGTTTTTGATGTGCCTTTGAGGTGCCTCCATGTGTGTTTTTGAGGCTTGAGAGTTCCTTCTTCTTAGCACTGGGTGATGCTGTGTAGTCTTTCAGGTTTTGCCAGTTAGTAACCAACCTGAGTGCCACCATTGTGTATTTGTGAGGAGCTTTCTTTTGGAATGGTGTCCAAGTGTAAACAACAGCAATAAGAAATGGGGGGCTGAAACATGGTGAGCCAGGGGACTAAACAAAGGGGAGGGGATGAAGCAAGGCCAGGGCTAGTCAAGCAGTGAGCTAGTTCTCTCCTGAGTAGCTATTAGGCCCATAAAAGACTCCATTGGCGTCCTTCAAGAGCAGCCTGGAAGTTAAAAAAGAAATATGTCTTCTTTGAAGCTAGAAAATTTTCTCTTCCAGGGCAGAAAGTCTGCTCCTGCTCAACTCCGAATTCCAGGGAGAACCTGGGAGTAAAGACCAAAAGAGGCTTCTCCGAAGGAGCAACTCTCAGGGAGTGTTCACCTCAGGCGGGATCTCCTCAGGAGGACCGCTCCTCAGATGAATCTTTTCTTGGGAAGTTTCCAGAAGATCTGGTATGGAAACATCTAAAGGGAGCTGTCCTTGGTGGTGGATTTCTGAGGTAGGGCGTGACTTTCTCCAGGGTCTTTCCTTAGGGGAAGCCATTTGGGGGCGTGGGGGATTCTTTTCTGGTTGAGCCCTCTTTCAGAACAAACTTTTCCAGAGGAACTCTTTTCAGGGTTGTGTGACTTGGGGAACATATTTTTATGAGATGCACATATAAGAGGGAGGTTTTCCCTCTGCCCATTTCCTACTCAGTGTGGCTTCAGGCTGGCTCTTGAGCAGATGTGTACTTCCTCTGTAACAGGACCGTGTCAGAAACAGTCGCTTGCTTCCCTGCTGAAAATGCCGCTGTCCTGTCTGACTGCAGGGCTGGGCAAACGTCTCAGTTCATCCCAGGTGTAGGGTGGAGACCTCTGTAGCAAACAGCAGATGACTGAGAGAAAAACATGCAAATGTATTTAAGGTAAGTTTTAAGTAACTTGGGGGACTTCATCAGGAAATGAAGGTCTGGAGGAATAGATAAACCTGAGTACAGGTTTGATAAAAAATGGATAATCAGAGGAACACAGTAGAACAGAACACTGTAATCTAATAACAGACTAGGGAAAACTTACCAAGGCCTGATCACATTCCTTCCTGAGTCCCCTATACCTCCAGAAATAAGGATGGTCTCTCTCTCTCTCTCTCTCTCTCTCTCTCTCTCTCTCTCTCTCTCTCTCTTTCTTTTTCTTTTTCTTTTTTCTTTCTTTTCTTCTTTTTTTTCTTTTTTTGTATTTGAAAGGCACTTTTCACCTGAAGTCATATGACCTCTGGATAACATTTTTGCTGTTTCCTCCAACTTAAATTTAGATCTGACTCCATCAACACCAATACTTTTTGTCTCTGTTTTATGTGTAACTTGTGGAATCTTCTAGAAATCTCAGCAGTCCTAAAGGAATAGGGAAAATACTTTGTTAAAAACCCTTCCCTTCTTTGTCCTTCCTTTATCTATCCTTCCTTCCTTCCTTCCTTCCATCTTTCTTTTTTGTCTCCTTTTGAGTTAGGGACTCACTAGATAGCCCAGATTGGCCCAAAGCACCCTATGTAGACCAGGCTATGCTTGAATTCACATTATTCTAACTGCTTCCGAGTCTGGAACACCACTACGCCCAATACTGAAAACCCTTTTCCATTCATTTTAAACTATACTATGGCTGGTCCGGGAGGGTAACCTCTGTTTTAGAGTCTTTAGAAGGACTAGAAACAGATTACTAACCCTCCTGTTTTGTGTATCATGTGAGTAGTTGACCTGGAGTCGTGTGCGATATCTCTATGACTTTAACTCAGGGGGCTCCTGCCACCACCCACTGTGAGCCCGGTAGATGCTATGTGCTGTCGACACTGGTTCATAAATGACTCTGGCAGGGTGGCTGGAAAGTCGGCATCTCTTGTTGAAGACCTTCTCTGTAGTAGAGATACAACTCTTCATGTGACTTCCATGTGTCTTCCTTTGTAACTTAGGCCACTGGTGGAAATGGAATTCTGATGAAGTCGACATCAGCAAAGGGGCCATTGAAGATGTGCGGGCAAAGTCAAGGACATCACCAGGGATGCTGGAAGACTCTGAGGCTTAGAAAGGCAGGGATCTGTTGCTTCCTAGGACAGAGAGAAGGAGGGCCGGTGAGGATTGCCTGGAGGAAGGACAGAGATGGAGTTGGAGACACAGTACCAAAGCAGGAAGTAGTGGGAGAGAAAACCCAACCTCTTTTCCTTCTTCGAGGTTGTTGTCTATTTCCAACCTCACCAGAAGCCAGGCAGGAAGAGAATTCAGGTGACGCAGCTCCGTAGAGTTAACCTTCTGATACTCAGAGAGGCAGAGAAAGCAGAAACTTAACTCCAAGGCAGGGATTGGCACCCCCACTGCTCTGTCAGGTATGCGTGTTCTTACAGACAGCGCCATTATAAAACTATAATCCCGGGGAGAGTCCTTACACATCCCCTCCCCCTCCCTTCAGTCTCAAAGAAATTAATCACAAAATACAGAACAAAGGCGGGGACCGGAGAAACTGTTTCCATCTCTCCCTAACCTGCTACCCGACCCCTTTCTACTGGCAAGAGCTCTCTATGGAGCAAGCCAGCATGATAGACAGGGAGACCTGTGCCTGTGTGGAGATTTACCAGACTAGACCCGGACAAGCTGGAAAAGCAGGCAACGTAAGGAAGGTCTGCAGTTGTGTGGTGTTACCGGACAGGTGAAATCACCCAGAATGCTCAGGAAGCTGTCGGACTCCTTCAGAAGTGTGACGCTCACGCTTCCGAGGAAGTTGAGGCATGCCTCTAGGAGGGAGACCCTCTCTCAATGTTTATCCCCATGGCTGGGGGCCTGAGAGGACTAGAAAGGGTGAAGGAAGAAAGGTGTCTGGGTGTGAGCATGACTGTTTCTGCTCCTGTTTTGGACTGAACTGCTCACTCATGCCCTCCCTGCCATGATGAATCAGAACGAAAACCTACGATGTCCCGGGGGAGACCCCGAGAGGATGGGCCTAACTTACACTTTGACTGACAGAGGTTCGATGGCGAAAATGGCATCCGAAAGGAGCTTTAAAGGACAGTGACAACCGAGGTCTGCAAAGACAGATGGGAGGAAACTCCCGGCCAAGGGAGCAGAGGTGAAATGGAAAGGAAAGGAGATGAGTAGTCCTTCTTTATCCATGGTGTCGTGGGCTATCATGTGGAAAATCAGCATGATTATTTATCTCCGTGATGCTGACCTCTTTGTATCTGCGTGATAATAACCTTGGCAGGAGCTCAAAAACAATCCCAACTGGAACCAAATATTCATTTCTTATTTTTAACTAAGCCGCAGACCGGATGCAACTTGAAACACACACACACACACACACACACACACACACACACACACACACACACACACACCAACTCCATACAGCTCTAAGTTTGCAAACAGACAATAGCTTCCTGGGCGCATTAAAAAGTACAAATGAAGCACAGTTGCTGACAGCAAGGTATATTTTAATTTTCTTAATTATTTTCCCCTTCTAAATATAATATCAAATTTATTTGGTAATCTGAGTTTGCAAACCTCTTCATTAGCTCACAGAATTCAATGAGGCGGGACTAGACATAATGATATTGATTTCTGCATGTAGCTTGCAGACTCTGTCTTCATAATTAAACCTCGGCACATTGCTATATCCACAGGGTATCAGTCAGGGTCTGTAATTGAAAACACAATCACCTGCTTAGCTAGGTTAAGCAGAAAGAAAATTCATTATGGGATGCTAGGTATCACACAGACTCTCTGAGAAGGTCAGAGGTCAGGGTTGGAAGCTATACAGTCACTCACTTATCTGTAAGGACTACACAGGGCAGCACAGCAGCGCCCACTAGCGGTGTCAGTCATTCTGCCTTGGGATCTCTGCCACTGCCCCCAGAAGAGCAGGCACACAGCTGTTCTGAGTTCCTGTCCTGTACCTTGCTCCTTTCCAAATCGGAGCCTTGCAAAGATGCACCAACGGGCAGGGTCTGAGTGGCATGCCTGGTCCAGCAGCTTGCCTTGGAATCAAGAGAAATAGTTTCTTTTAATAAAAAAGATTTACTTTTTATTTTTATTGCATGTGCATGGTATGTATGTGTGCATGGTGTGTATGTGTGCATGGTGTGTGCACATTTGTGAGTGTGTGTGTGTGTGCATATGTGTTTGCACGCGTTGTGTATGTGCTTGTGTGTACCACATGTGTGCAGAAGCCTGTAGAAGTCAGTAGAGGGCTTCAGACTTACTGAAGCTGGCATTTCAGGCTGTTCATTGTGAGCTGTCCAATGTGGGTGCTAGGAACCACACGTCAGTACTCCAGAAAAGCAGCAAGTACTCCTAATCACTAAGCCATCTCTTCATCTCCTGGGATAAGAACTTCTTGCTTCCATCTTGGGAAGTTCAAGTCTAGAACCCACCATGTTTCCCAGATGCAGAAAGCTGTTTAAACAACATGGCTGGCCACCAGCATGGCGGCACCAGACAAGCCGTGGCACCAGGAGCTGGGGATACAAGACAACCCATTTTATTCTCTGCGTTCAGTTGCCCAGCACACAGGAGACTTCTGGTTTTGGCAATGCTGTGAACAAAGCAGAAAACACCTCACTGCGGGACTCCTTAAACTGCTGGGCATACATCATATACCCCTGAAAGGTGTAATTGATCCCGACAAAAGCAGGTTGCGACGGATCTCCCAGAGCGAAGCTGAAGCCAGGAAACTCTGTGACAAGCTGTCTCTGGGGCTGTCATTGCTCCTTGGGGATTTGTCGTTATCTGTAACCCAGACTCTGGGGTTCAAAGATGACATAGGACCATAGTTAACACCTAGACCCTTACCAACTCGGGGTCAGAATGAAGACCTCCTGGTAGCTGAGAAGTCAGCCAAAAGATCTTGACACGAAAAGCGCTCAGAGCACAGGGCACACAGAGGGAGTCTTTTCAGTTCTGGCTCAAACTGACTGGGTAAAAATGGTTCTTAGAACTGTGGGTTTAGAACTGGATTTTGCAAACCATGCAGCCCTAGAAAGCAGAGCAGAAGTTATTTATGGGTGCACCTCCAGGTTTGCTAGTCAGAGACAGCAGAAGCAAACGCTAATTGTTTCCTGAAGGTACTGTCTACAGTCCTCGTCTCTCAGTATTCCCACAGCTCAGCCAAACACGAGGTCACACTGAAATTATGAAAGGCATGTGGACGTAAGCTACCGAAAGCCAGGGCCAATAAAATACCAGGCAGAACAGGTGGTAAGGGACCTCGGGTGCTACGTTTAAGGTATAGATTATAGCCGTGTCGGAGGGAAAGAGACTTTCACACACATGCAAGAAAAAGTGCTTCACGAAAAACAAACAGCTAAAGAAAGAATTAGTGAACTGAAGGAAGTTACCGGGAGCTGAGGGGAGGGATGAGGTAGAAGCATGACAAACACAAAGTGGAAGTTAAGAGATAAACACCAGATGGGGTCTAGCATAGAATGAGTTAGAATTCTAGAAAAAAAAAAATGATGACAGGATTGGGAAAGCTGAGAGAAGGACAATAAATGACACGCTATCACTCCACTTCCTCTCACTTTTGGAAGCAACTGGGAAGGTACGTTGGATTTAGGAGCTGGAGATCGATCCTAGGTTTATTACTGAGGGAACAGTTGAATAAGCACGAAGGAGCATGTCTAATAACAACACTCCTGACACTGTCTCAGATTAAGCAAATTAGCCTAGATCATAATAGGCAGTGCTGGGCAATTGAAGCCTTGACCCTTGACCCTCAGCCTCTCCAGGGCCTGTCCTGAAGAAAATTAGATGCGGAGCAACAGAGAGCCGCTTGGCGCCCAGAGAAAGGGGGACAGCAGGTTAACTGAACAACTCAGGTACCTGGGCCGATAAATCATCTTCTTGCCTCAGGAGACAGTGAGTGTGCAGATGGTGACTGGAGTGGTGCTTTCGAAGAGCCTTCCCACCCTACCTCTGTCAAAGGAAAGGCATTCGTTGAGGAGATCACACAGAAGATTTTCCAGAATTCTTAAATCATGACAATGTAATAAATGCCAACCGAGATAAATTTTAAGGATCCTCAACCCTAGACACACAGTAGTAAAACTGCAGAACATCATAGAAAGCAAATTGAAAGCAGTTAGGAGGTAAAGACAGATCTCCCACTAACGGCCATCTGAGAGTTTGTCAACAGGACAAGAACAAAGCACTCAAGCAAGGCTTCCCTGTTGCCCGGAGGAGGTGGCTGTCAACCTAACAATTGTGCTTAGCAAAACTACTTACCAAGAAAAAGGGGAAAATACAGGTATTTCCATACACCACATTAAAAAAAAAAACAAAACCTGAGAGCATCTTACAGAAACTTATAAGCCATATTCATTTCCGGAAGAAGCAATGGTTACGTCAGAGGGACCACGGGAGATGAAATATCACTTGAGAACCCTTTAGAACATCCACTTGTTCTGATTCAGGCCTCTAGTGTCAACTTCCTGGCTTAATCTTGTGAGTAAAACGGGATGGTGCTACCTAGTGCCTTGCTGTAAGTTCTCCCAAGAGCCTGACAAAGGATTGGCAACTTCTCCTCAGAAAGCACAGGTCCATGGTGTTACAGGTTAGAAAAGAGGGTGTGTGTGTGTGTGTGTGTGTGTGTGTGTGTGTGTGTGTGTGTGTGTGTGTGTGTGTGTGTGAGAGAGAGAGAGAGAGAGAGAGAGACCTGAACTGTGATGAATTAGACAGCAGACAACTTAGGGAGGACCACCACCCAGGGAGGACCACCACCCAGGGAGGACCACCACCCAGGGAGGATCACCACCCAGGGAGGACCACCACCCAGGGAGGACCACCACCCAGGGAGGACCACCACCCAGGGAGGATCACCACCCAGGGAGGACCACCACCCAGGGAAGATCACCACCCAGGGAGGATCACCACCACCCGGGGAGGACCACCACCCAGGGAGGACCACCACCCAGGGAGGACCACCACCCAGGGAGGACCACCACCCAGGGAGGACCACCACCACCCAAGGAGGATCACCACCCAGGGAGGACCACCACCCAGGGAGGACCACCACCCAGGGAGGATCACCACCACCCAGGGAGGATCACCACCCAGGGAGGACCACCACCCAGGAGGATCACCACCACCCAGAGAGGATCACCACCCAGGGAGGACCACCACCACCCAGGGAGGATCACCACCACCCAGGGAGGATCACCACCCAGGGAGGACCACCACCCAGGGAGGACCACCACCCAGGGAGGATCACCACCACTGCTGCCTGCAAGTATCACAAGACAAACCCCTGCCTCTGTGTACTGTGGGGGGGGGGCAAAGGAAGAGAAGCTTGCATCTGCTTGGCTCTCCTGTCTTCTAGTCAAGATTCCTCTCCAATCCTCCTTCCCCTGCTCTTGGTAGCCTCACTGCATACCCGGTGACTGTTGAGCAAGCCAACTTCTGTGTTCTCTGGTGTGCTGTTTTCTTTAATGTCTACAAGTGCCTGTGTGGCTCAGCACAAAGGAGGCTTGGTTTATGAGCTGTAAGAACCATGCTGGCCCAGAGCCTTCACCCAGCTTTCACACAGCTAAGAAATCTCCACGAGAACCAAAGCTCTGGGGGCAGGGCTGGTAGAGTCGAGAATCAAGCAATTGGTTGCTTCCCCCAAGGGGCAATCAGGAGACTCGAAAAAGCATACAAGGTTGAACGCAGATAACCCTAAAATAGTTTCTTTCCCCATAAAGTTCACTGACGCCTGGAGATTGTCTTTACCTTCTTTGAACTCAACTCTGACCCGTGAGAGCTCTAAGTCAGACATGCCTTTAAACTGGCATAGGACAAGGTGCCGTGGCAGAAAGAACCACCTTAAGACTCAGCACAGCAGAGCTCCTCCTGAAAAATCCACCACGGTCCTCAATGGCTCTCCAGGGCACACGTCACCGAGGAGCTGCCTCCAGGGTCCATCCTGGGAGAGTCTCCATCTGTGCTTGTGAGCTCTGCAGTGATGGAGACAGAGGAACACGAAGAATCGAGAGTGTGCCACTCCCTCTCGGAAGCCGTTCACAGCACTTTGGTTCACAGCACTGGTAGTCATATGACTCTGCCTGACTTCGAAAGCGGGAATGTTTGTCCTCAGTGGATCCGGAAGGGCAGGGGAGCCCTGGTAATGGAAGCAGTGACTCTAAGAACTTTTTTACCTAGTGCTTACACAGAGACCTTTTTAGGAATGTTACAGCCCTCCTCGTTCCCTTCATATCTGTACTTCACACATATCTGTGGGTGCAGGTTAGTTAAATACCTCAGGAAGATTTAAATTCATTTCCACGATAGTCTCCTCATTTCTGGAAATATTCCACTGAGAAGCCCAGCATTTGACCTTCCATAGAGAAGGTCATGGTATGGGGGGGGGGGTGCCTCTATGATGAACAATCCGCAGGAGGCAAGAGTATGACCTAGTAGCTGGTGTTGTTTCAAATTTCCAGTCTTACTCAGAGTACTTTATTCTAGGCATATTTAAGCATAACACGATTTGCTGAAAATTTTCCTGGTAACGAATAACTCCTATGTGCACAATGAAGTTTAAGACACGACCACATCAAAACTCATTGTATTGTACATGTGATATATTCTATAGAGATGGGTTCTATAGATTGACAAGTTCACCATAAGGGTCCGGGGAAGTATCCACTATGGTCTTGGTGACACAGATAGTACAAAGTCATCAGGCTATTAACCACACCCTCTCCCAGCCTTCTGGAAAGGAAGCAGGTTAGGTCACACAGCTCTCCCTATGAAGAGACAGCCTGCCTGTTGACATTTCTGGTTCCCCCAGTGCTTGTCTGAGAGCACAAAGGCACAAAGACAGCCCCCCCCCCCGCCTCCTACAGCGGAAGTGGAAAAGGTACATCCAGAACAAAAAAGTGGGGGGTCTTAAAATTCCACATGCACAAGCTGACACACATGCACAACACATTCTCACACACAGTTCTAGAAAGACCTACTAAAATCGTCCCCGTCAAAATAAGAGTACACTTTTAACATGCCCAGCTCTCCCTCCTTTGGCACCACCATCAGAACTATCAGTGCCATCGTGTTCCGATGCCGGCTCCTCAGCTCTCCCTGGACCGGTTACTTGTCCACCGACAGGCTCCTTGCCACCGCAGTTCCCATCTGATCCGTCGTCCGTGCTGAGGCCACAGGCCTGATTTACATTCAGCCGGTGGTTTTAAATATCAGACACTGTCTCTAGGTCTTCTCATTATTTCCTACGTAGGCCTTGTCTCTGCCAGGACCGAGCACTTCTGGGAATGAGCTGCATCTCGTAGACGACTGCATATTCTCTCCCACCCTTGTTTCCTCCCTCTGCCAGCACCTGGTCCTGCACACTGTGCGCTCACAGTGCTCTCAATAACTGCTTGTTGAATTGAATTTTCTAAACCATACTAATTACTCATTCAGCTCGGGTGTCTGTGTCTATGTGGAATGATGGATTTCCAGACGCCAGGACTGAGGGTCAATTCAAACCTCTTGAGGGCCTATTGGGCCCACAGTGGTGGGTCACCTTCCCTCTTCCATGCTGGTAAATGCAGGGTGCGGGGACTATGCTGCCCGTGGTTTCTCAGCAGCTGCCCTGCATTTCATGCCTCCCCTAGAAATGAGTCTTAGCGGTAGGCATGAGAATAAGCCCGCCCCCCTCGATTCCGTCAACAAAAGGGCCAATGAATGTCAAATTAATGACCCATTGACAGTCCACAGCATCCTGTTCCTGACTTCTAGGAGGAAGTAGACCCCGAGATTTCCGAGAACACTAAGCAATCTCTCCACTAAGCATTTCTTTCGGAGGTTTGTGCGATGACAGTGTCTCCATTATTACAAGCCTGGGACACTGGACATTTGGGCTGCGATATTTAAATACGGTCCTGTTTCCTTTCTAAGTGCAGAGGGCGACTGCATGCAATACAGCCGCTGGCCTCACCTTTCGCCTGTCCCTCTGTCCTGGGGCTGTGCAGATACAAGTGAGAAAGATTGATTCTGTAACAGGAGAAGATACTTCCAATGGCTGAACAAAATATTGGTATCCCATTGCAGAAATCGACAAACTGCCTGGGCCGTGAGTATGCGACGCTGTGGGCTGGCTGGGAGTTCCAGTGGTTGGGTTTCAGCGGTGGACTTTGAGACAGGATGTTTGCGTGAATGGCCCAAAGAGACGAGAACACACCGAGGGAAGCGGATGAAGAGATGCTTTGGGCTAAGGATCTCCTTGCCGTTCCACAGCCGTGCAAGCTCACAACCCTTGATGCTTTAACAGCTTTGAGACCTCGTTGTGGCCGTGCTGCTCTCAGGGATCAGCAGCCCACGGATAGGGTGAGAGATGAAACGGAAACTTGGGTGGAACCAGTAAGAAAAACAAATTAGACGGCTTTGAAACTGGGTGCCCTCCCAGCAGACAAGAACATGGTTACCCAAAACTGAAAAAGGACATAGCTTTAATAGTTTAACATTACAATTCACCACACAATTGAAACACACTGTCTTTCCAAGAGTGCAGGTTCATCATCAGAAGAGCCCACCCCTAATCCATGTAGTCTACAGAGAAAACTAGCAGATCGAGAAATGACGGGCTGGTAGATTTTGTTAATAACTGCACTGGGAAAGAAGAGACGCGCTGCTATCCCCGTTTTGAGCTTCTAGAACAAATGACAAGAGAATGCTGTTTGGTTCAAGATAAGCTACAGGCTGGCGAGACGGCCAGCGGCTTAACATGCCTGCTGCCGAGCTTAACGACCTAAGTTTGACCCCTGGGACCCAGGTGGCAGAAGGAAAGAACTGACACCTGTAAGTTTGTCTTCTGATCATCACACGTGAGCCATGGCACACACGTGTGACACACACACACACACACATGCAGGAATAAATAAATGTAATAAAATATTTAAATAAAACACCAAAAGATAAGGAGCTTACTATTTTTATTTTTAAGGGACTAATTTGATTTTTAATTATGTGTACTCGAGGATATATGAATATGAATGCAGGTGCCCTCAGAGATCTGAAGAGTTTCGGGTTTCTTAGAACTGGAGTTTGGGTTTGCTGTAAACCTCCCCACGTCTGCTTCTCTACCCTGAACTGTGGGTGCTGGGAACTTAACTCAGGTCCTTTGCAGGATAACTGCTTAACTGCTGAGCAATCTATCCCACAGGAGAAGCTACTTTGTAACACTGTGATTCATACTCTCCCCTCCTTAAGCACAGTGGGTTTTTTTCCCCTGTTACATCTCAAAACCAAGCCCAGGAATTAGAGGCTGGCCTGAAACTCAAACTGCTCCTCTTAATCGCTGATGTAAAGCTGAGGTACTCATAATGAAAGCATCATTTGTTTTACAGCAAACTTCATAATAATAAATGTCATTCATCTGAAATGAAATATAAAACAGGAAAATAGAATCTAATGAAGATTTTTAAATGTGATAAAAATTATTTATTGCTAATAGAAGTGTTTGCAAACGAGTAGAGTATGCCAGGCGTGGTAGTGAATGCTTATAACCCAGTCCTTGGGAGACTGAGGCAGGAGTTCAAGGTCATGCTGGGCTACATGAGATCCCCCTCTCTTTCTTTATGGCTGTATATGTATATAATAAAAGTAGTAAGACAAATGGTATTTGTGAAGTCTTTGGGATGGTAGGTCCCTGTCTATAACACCAGCAGGCAGCACTCATTTTCTCTGTGTGTAAATAACTCACCTCATAGATGTGCAGAGTTTGAAAAGAGCATGCAGGTGGCATTTACATTGGCGAGAGAACTTCCATACTCATCTCCCCATGGCCCTCTCAGAGCAATCCCACAAAGCCGAGCACAGCTTTCTGGGGAGAGTTGGCAGCCAGCTACATGCCATAGAGCCCAGGACTTGGGTAGACTCCTTCAGAGCAGGGTTCCGGTCTATGGACTGGGGAGGTAGCACAGGCTAAGGTGAAGAAGGCAGCTGTGAAAGCTTCCTGACTTTGGAACAGAATCAGAGCGAGGGCAGCCGTGGTGAGGAAGTAAGAGACATGGACTCGTTTTTCAACATCCAACCCCAGAGGTAGTCACTGTGAAGAAGGCACGCTGCTGGGAGACGCCCACGAGGAACCCCCACACAAAGCTGGTTACATTGATCTGGTTTCTCTCAGGGAGGGACACATCAAAGGATAAAGCTTTATCCAAAGCTTAGGGGCTGGGTGGCCTCTTGCCAATGGGCATGCAGAAGATCACCAGGGCTTTTTATAAGGTGATGGTTCTCAACTTTCCCAATGCTGCAACCCTTGAAGACAGCTCATCATGCTGTGCTGACCTCCAACCATAAAATTATTTTCGTTGCTACTTTGTAACTCTGGTTTTGTTACTGTTATGAATTGTAGTATAAGTATCTGAGACGAAGGTTATCTGATATTTAATTCCCCAAAGGAGGGTTGAGATATCCAGGTTGAAAACCATTGAGGAAATGTTTTAAGAACAGCTTGGGGAAGGAGAGTTTACATTTTGTGCAAGATCGGTGCAGGAGAGATGAAGTGAACAGTGAAGCCTGGAGTCTAGCTGGGACAACATTCAGGGTGCAAAGGTCACAGAATTCCAAGGCAGTATTTCTTAGCAGCTGCTTTGATCTATAATACCCACTAAGCTCCTGTTAGCCGCAGAGTAAGTGCCCACCTCGAACAGTTTCTTGAACAATATCACATGACCAGTAGAGATAAATGGAAACTTGGATCTTACCACTGACTCCAAGTTCAGGCCTGAATCTTTCCAGCTCCCACCTCCAATATATTTCCAATTGGTTCTAAGGCTGTTGTAAAGACTAGTGCGGTGTTCTCAACCTGTGGGTCATGACCCCTTTTGCAGATGGAATAACTCTTTCATGGGAGTCCCGTATTGGATATTTACATTATGATTCATACCAGCAGCAAAATTGTGAAATAATTTTATACCAGGGGGGTTACCTTGACATCAGGTGCTGTGTTAAAGGATTGCAACATTCAGAAGGTTGAGACCCACTGCCCTAGTGGCAGCCCAGAAAGAGTTAAACAGCACAAGGAGACTGCAGCCTTTGCTGTCTGCTGGCATCTGCGAACCTGAAGGCTGACTGTTCCCTAGAGGGACACAGAACTGTCCCTAAGTAATGAAAGTGTGTGTCTGTGCTCCCTCCTGAAGTTTATCTCCTTAACCAACCGTTTGTGTGAACAGAATGTCCACACAATCTGCCCTGAGGAAAAACCTACCCCACCGTAGTTCCACATGTGTGTCACAGGCTGGTGCTGGAGGAGCCAGCCTGGCGGGTCAGTAGCAGTTCTGCCTGGAGGGGAGGGGTGCTCAGAAGGCTATGTGTGGCTCCATTTCTGTCGCCAGAGTCACAAATGGACGCTGGGTCCCAAGTCTTCTGGTTGAATCTAGAGTGGTGTCTCAAAACAAAAAACAACAAGCAAACAGCAAATATAACCACAAAAGACAATTAAATCGGCATTAAGTGGCGATTTACATAATCCTGGCAGAGTACTATAATTCCACGAGTCTTCAAGAGCCTCCAGTGAAATGTCAGGCTTGCTTACCTCATAAGAACCCTCTACTTATTCTCCAGAGGGTCCACTTGAACTCTTTTAGATATTTCTCCTAATATTTATATGAATATCTAGTTATATTTGCTTGCGTTTAACTTTCCTTTCTTTCCTTCTTGTTTTGCTTTAAACAGGGCATCACTGTATACTTCAGATTGGCCTTAAACTCACAATCTTCTTGTCTAAGTGCTAGAATAGTAAGCCTGTGTCAACGGGCCAACTACTCAGATCTGGCTGGTTTTCCTCTGAAGTAGGCATTATCTATTATTTCTGCTGTGGGAAGTGAAGATGAAGCAGTCTTACAGTTCGGCCTCCCACACACTTAACACTTTCTTGCCATAGCCCCCTTGGTATAGTTCTTGGTGCGGTATGTGACTGACGTTGTTGTGACTAATTATTCACAGCAGACATGTCCTAAGGACCAGAAAAATGGCTTCATAGTTAAGAGCACTTGCTGTTCTTCCAGAGGACCTGGGGTTGGGTTCTCAGCACACACATGACAACTTAGCCTTTCCCAGCCTCCGTGAGTTTGCACGCACTTGTGGGATACACGCCCAAACACACGCAATAGCACATAAATAAAAACCAGTCTTTTAGAAGGGCCTTAGAGGTAAGCGTTTGAGCTTTTTATCTGTGCTATTGCTAACTCTTGTCCCCTCCGTTTAACTCTTCTTAGAAAGACAAGCACGCTTAAAGCTAGCCTTCCCCTCTCCCTCCTCCCACCCCTTGGGACTCGATGCTCTCCATGCTCAGGTGACATCCCAGGGTTCTCTCTGTCCTTTCGGATTTGCTGCCTCACACTCATGACTCCCCCTTCCTTTGGTGAAGCACCTCCTCCAGTGGTCTCTGGGGAAACACTGCGAGCCTGAGAATGCAGAGGCTGACCCTCCCACTAGAGAGAGAGCATGTGGCTAAGTGACTGGGCATTGAAACACCTTCCTCAGATCTGGACGGTTGTCTTTCCTCCACCGTATTGTAGCACCTAGTACTGTCAATTAGAAGTCTGTGGGCTCTCACTTAAATTCCCCTTTTACCCAATTGTTCAGCTTTACAATGGTATGCCTTAGGGTCAGCTTCTCAATGGCAAAACTGATATCCTTTAAACTTGGGTGTTTTTTCCTCCTCCCTCCCCCTCCCTCCCTCCCTCCCTCCCTCCCTCTCTCCTTTCTTCCTTCCTTCCTTTCTTCCTTCCTTCCTTCCTTTTCCTTCCTTCCTTTCAAAATTATGTTCTTAGAAATTTTAAACCCGGTATGATGGTTCACAATAATAATTCCAGAACTAGGAAACTGAGGCAGGAGGTTTGCAACAAAATCAAGGCCAGCCTGTGACTCTTGTCTCAAAAAAGAAAGCAAAAAAGAAAAAAAGTGTCTTATTTAGTTCTCTCTTAACAGGCATTTTTATCTATATAATTGTCTTCTTGGTTGATTTAAAAAAATGTCTTCAATTTGTCTTATGGTCTCTATTGAGTTTTAATTTTGTGATACTTAAAAATAAAGTCCTGGTACTTTTCTGAACCCTAGCTCTGTGGCTGGCTGTGATGTCTCAGGTATATCTCCAGGTTGGTTTCTTTGTATTCCCTTCATCTTTCTGTTACTAAAATTGTGTTACTAAACCTGCCTTTGAGCTGGAGACTTTGTGATTCATTCTTTTCTTTCTCTCCCTTCCCCTCCCCCTTGCACCTCTCCCCTTTTCTTTATCTCTTTGTTCTGGGGACTGAAGTCAGGATTTTTTGCTTGTTAGTCAGGATGAAGGCTCCCCCTCACTGAGCTGGACCCCCAGCCCCTAGTGACTCTTGATGGGATTTTTTTCCCCAGCGGAGCTTCACTCTGTTGCCCAGGTAGGCCTCCTCGGTCCCTTGAATAACTGGGACTTGAAGCACCACATCCCAGTAGGTCAATGCTATACGGTCATTCATCAGCAAGGGCTGGAGAGCCAATTGTGTGAACAGGAGGGACTGACTGTCTAGTAGGCCTCACTCAAAGCATTGAGAAATGGCCTCCCCCCGCGGCCCCCCCCCCGGAAAAGCTTGGAATATCAGGAGGGCGGTCTTCCACTCCAATCAATTTCTGCACAGTTTTCTGGTCTGCTGTACAGTTCTGATCACTAGAGTTCTGATAGTTTGGGAAGGAAAAAAGACAGAATCCCACCTTAAAGCAATGTTTCTCTATAGCAATGAAATAATTTTATGGCTGGTGGTCACCACAACACGAGGAACTGTATTAGAGGATAGTTTTCACTTAGTCCCTCATTTTTCTTTTGCTTGTTCTTTTTCTTTTTCTGTCTTCCTGCTTTCTTTCTTCCTGTTAGTGGTTACCATCTTCCTTTAGTGGTTAGAGGCAGGATCCTGCTATGAACCCAGGTTGTTCTGAATCTCCCTGCCCTGGGCTCCTGACAGCTGGGGGTTTTACAGGCGTGCGCCACCACACCCAGCAAGACTTTTTCCTCAGACACTTGTGCTCTTCTACAGACGAAGCCTAATGATGAGCCATTCCCTGAACTCCGTGATAAACATCAGACAAACACGCCCCCCGCTGCCCCATGACTCATCAGGGTTTGCTGAGCTCTTGAATTTAAGGTGGGGAGGAGGGACAGCTGTGTGTTCTCACTGCCTACACAGACAGGGTCAGTTCCTCTCTCCTCACTCCTATCCTGCATTCCTAAACAGCTGGTAGCTTGACCTCTGAGCCTCCCTGGGCTCACTTGAGGACACTACCCTGTCACCTGCAGCCTCTGCCTTCTTACCCAGGGGTTCCTCCCCGCTGCTGCCATTGTCTCCTGGCTCAGCCACTTTATGACTTCCAAAAGTTTGGTTGGTATCTCCCTTCCAGGGCCGTCTTTTCTCCTCTCTCATCACCAGCTTACCGACTCTTTTCTTTCTCTTTCTTTGGTTTCATTTTTGGTTTTTTGGTGGGGGTTGTTTTGTCTTTTGTTTTGAGACTGAGACGCCTATGTAACCCAGGTTAGCCTCAAACTTGCAACCCCCAGTTTCTACCTCTCAAGTATTTAACTTTATGAAGACTCATTGACTGTGATCTCCACAGTATGTCCAGTTGTGGTTCTCTGTGATGGTCTCCACTGCGGTAAACAGAAGGTTCTTTGATGAGGGGTGGGAACTACACGGATCTGCGGGTGTAGGGATAGCTGTTAACCTAAATACCTGTAAGTATCATCCCTCATCTGTTGTCCGCTTGAAGTAGAAGAATCTGCGTCTAAGAATTCTTGGCTTGCTTGGCACCAACTGCGCAGACTCAGACCTGGGGAAGAGACGCGTACCACCACCCCCGGTAGACTGCGGACGAGGCAAAGCGAGTTCTGTGGCTGCGAGGAGCTAAGTCAGTTATGCGAAGTGAAACTTCAAGCTGGTATTTGTTCCATCTCTACCTCCGTGAGTTCCAGGAAGGCCCAAGGTTCCCACCCCCCAGGCTTTAGCTGCCCCATGGCGTGTTATTCCGGAGCAAAACATTTCATGCTATGGGTCACTTCCTATTGGTTTAGAAAAATTGTATTAGTATTCTCCCCGCTGAGGGAAGTAATACACACTAGCTGAAGGGAAACTGGGAAGCTGAGGAGAAACCAAGACGGTAAGAACTACCTCAATCCCAGAGGTAGCCGGCGTACACATGCCATCGTGCACCCACACCTTCAGGTTCTGCTTTGTGGTTGTATGGGTGGCACAGGATCTTCAAGGTAACCGTCTGCCTGTTTTCTTTTCCTCTCTAACATCTTGGAGACACTTCTCCACATGATCACAGTTCCTCATAAACTCCTCTGAAGGCTGTACAGATGGCTAGACATCCATCTGGCCCACTCTCTCATTGCTGGGTTTTTGGTATTTGTTTCCAAATTTTGCTGTTAAAAGATAGCACGATATGAAGCTTTAAAATGTAAATCCTGGCCTACATCTTCATTCCCCACCAGCACCCTAGATACAATCTAGAGGCCGTGAAATTATTGTCTTTTGGTAGAAGTCATCCCACATTTCCCGAAAGTGTCCTTAGTACCTGCTCTGTGTGTGTGTGTGTGTGTGTGTGTGTGTGTGTGTGTGTGTGTGTGCTGCTGGGACTGAGCCCAGACCTGGTGCACACTCAACACTGCTCCCCTGAGCTCCAGCCAGGCCCTGTGTTTTCAGTAGCAGTGAACCAGAGCACACTTCTGGTTAGTGTTTCAATGGCTTCATAGGTGTCCCATTTTTAAAAATTAAAATAGTGCCTATATATGGTTTCTAAAATAAAGGCTATCAAAAATCCAGCATAAAACGCACCAGTCCCTGGGATAGAGTGATGCTTGGCGGCTAAGAGCACTTGCTGCTCTTGTAGAAGAACCGGGTTCAGCTTGCAACATCTTTAACTACAGCTACCAGGGACCTCATGTCCCCTTCTGCCTTCTGTGAGCATCTTCCTGTGCATGGTACATGTGCACACATCCAGGCTAACACTCATAAAATAAGATAAGATAAAATAAAATAAAATAAAAATAAATCTTTTTTTTTTTTTGAGACAGGGTTTCTTTGTGTAGCTTTGGCTGTGCTGTAGACCAGGTTGTCTTTGAACTTACAAAGATCTACCTGCCTCTGCCTGGTATTAAAGGTGAACACCATCTGGCTGGCTCTTAGAGAGAGAGAGAGAGAGAGAGAGAGAGAGAGAGAGAGAGAGAGAGAGAGAGAGAGAGAGAGAGAGAGGAAAATCGTGAGTCTCATGACCCACTCTAATCCTGACCTATTTGTTTGTTTGTTTGGAGACAGGATCTACTCACATAACCTAGGCTGTCCAAAAACCCACTATGTAGATCAGGCCGACCTCACACTCATAGAGATCCGCCGTCTTTACCTCCTGAGTGCTGGGATTAAAGGAGTGTGCCACCACACCCAGCTGGCCCTGACTTTTCAAACTGCTATTTAAGGCACTCATCTCTAACGGTATCTATTCTTCTGTTTAAATTTATTTTAATTAGAGCAAAGTGCAATAATATCTGTGTATGAGAATGTCACGATGAAACCCGTTATTTTACATGCTAATTGAAAACACAATTTTAAAAAGCTGGAAAGTGATTTAGAACATCACCATTCTGCCAGGCATTCTACAGAGCTCTCACTTCCTGCAGATTTCCACGCAGAGTTCTTTATAGACACAATTCAAGATGAACTAAGAACCAACCTGTTCTCTAAGAATACTCTCGCGTCACCCTCAGCTGTTGAATTCCACGATGTCCCTCTGTTCTTGGTGGCTGGGGTTTCTGCTCACAAGGCTGCTGCAGAACCTGCTTGCTACTACCCAGTCTATACCCTAGGATGGGGTACATTAAGCTGTGGCTTCTACCAGCCCACCCCACTAAACACAGCTCTAAAATAATATCATGTCGAGAGTCCTCACCCCTGGACAGTTCACATTTCAATGCTTCTCAGCTAGGATGAATTTGCCCCTCAGGAAACATTTGGTTATATTTCCAGGTAGGTTTTGTAAAAAGCCAGAACTGAGAAGAGAGGTTATCGCATCTAATTGACAGAGTTCAGAGATACTATTGTCTTGCAACCCTCTCATACTAATACACAGGTAGTAGTCTCCCCACAGCAAAGATCAGGGAAGCCCCTCCCCCCCCACGCTGTGTCAATGCACAGGACAGCCTCCCATAACAATGCCCCCAGCAATGCACAGGGCAGCCCTCCACCATTACTGCACAAGACAGCCCGCCATAGCCATTAATCATCATGGCAGTAGCCTATCAGGAAATAGAGATTAACATATATGTAAATTAGTATTTTCTTATCGCTATTAATGTATCAGTTACCTTTCTGCTGCTGTGATTAAGAAAACAAAAAAGCAAAAAACATGACCAAAAATAAATTATGAAAGAGTTTGTTTTGGCTTATCATTCCAGAGGGGAGAGAGTTCGTTTGGCAGGAAAGCACAGCAGCAAGCATCATGGGCCAAAGCAGGAAGCAGAGAGAACAAACTGGATGTAGGGCCAAGTGACATACTCCCAAAGCATCCTAAGGCCCTTCAGCAAGGCTGGACCTCCTAAAGTGCCCCAAACAGCGCCACCTACTGGGGACCACGCGCTCTAATGCCTGAGCACATGGACGGGAGACATTTCTCATTCAAACCACAACAGGATATTGTTTCTTCACCTACGAAATGGATTTGGTACTTAGGAGGACTATGAGACTTAGATGTCTGGTCAGGAAAACAATTCCCTTCACTGTAGCTCTCTCAAGGTAAAAACCACCTATGAATAAATCTTACCAAAGATGTGAAAGAATCTATAATGTACTTACAAAACACCGAGTTAAAGAGACCGGAGAAGACAATTGAAGGTAGAAAGACATCCTATGTTCACAGATTGGCAGAATTAATATTATAGAAGTGGCCAAATTTCCTGAAAGCCATCTGCAGATTGGATGCAATCTCTATCAAAATTGCAATGACATTCTTCACAGAACTGACAAAGAGCAATCTAAGATTCATACGGAAGCACAAAAGATTTGAAGAGCACACATTACTATTTATAATATCATCTCTTAAGACCCACGATTTCTTTTCAGTGCTAGGGGGTTGAACATAGCCTTGCACATGCCAGGCAAGAAAAGTAAAGTTATCCTGAACAAAATTTGCAATGCTAGAATTTATAATTTTTTAACGTGAGTTTTCTTATTTTTTTGGTTTGTTTGGCTGGGAAAATTTTCACTTATCACTTCAAAGAACCAATTTTCTTTTTTTCATTGATTCTTTGTAATATTTTTTGAATTTCCTTTCCATTAATTTCTGCCCTGATCTTTATTATTTTTCCAGACACTGATTTGGGCTTCGCGTTGTCTTATTTTTCTAAGATACACTGCTAAGTTGTTTATTTGGCTTTCTCTGGCTTCTTTCTCTCTTCTTTCTTCTTTTTTTAAGGTTTACTTATTTTATGTATATGAGTACACTAGCTGTCTTCAGACACACCAGAAGAGGGCATCGGATCCCATTCCAGATGGTTATGAGTCACCATGTGGTTGCTGGGAATTGAACTCGGGACCTCTGGAAGATCAGCCAGTGCTCTTAACTGTTGAGCCATCTCTCCACCCCAACCTCCACCTTTTATTTTATTGGTTTTCTGAGATAAGGTTTCTCTGTGTAGCCTTGTCTGTCCTGGAAGGAACTCTATAGCTCATGTTGGCCTTGAACTCACAGAAACCTGCCTGACTCTGCCTCCCTTAAAGGTGTGGATCACCCCCAGCCTAGCAGTTGGATGTTTTAATGTGGGCTTTGCAACCACAGTGTTCCCTCTTAGAATTGTTTCCATTGCATCAGAGGCTCCCAGCTTGCCTTGCTATTGACTTCTATTCCTCTGATCAGAAGGAATACAGGAAATTGTTGCAATTTCTGTCATTTAAGCCTGCTTGCTGATGTCATATCCTGCAATGTGGTCTCTTTTAGAGAAAGATTTGTAGGGTACTGAGAAGCAACTCATAAGAATACTGTACAGTGTTTGAGTGGAAAATTCTAGAGATGTCTGCTGTCTCTGTTTCACCTATAAGGACACTTAACTCTGACTGTTGTCATTGTTGTTACTGTTTTGTTTCTCTGAATGACTCTTCTAACAGTGAGAGTGAGCGTCTTAGTTTGGGTTTTATTGCTATGAAGAGACATCAAGGTAACATTTTATTGGAGTTGGCTTACAGTTTCAGAGGTTCAGTTCATTATCATCATGGCAGGAAGCATGGCAACGTCCAGGCAGACATGGTGCTGGAGGAGCCCAGGGTTCTACATCTTGATCCGAAGGCAACCAGACAAAGTCTCTCTTAAATAGGCAACCAGGAGGAGGCTCCTGTTCCTCATTGGGTGGAGCCTGAGCATAGGAGCCTCAAAAGCTTACCCCGACAATGACCCATTTCCTCCAGCAAGACCACACCTCTTCCAGCAAGGCCACACCTCCTCCAGCAAGGCCACACCTTCTCCAGCAAGGCCATACCTCCTCCAACAAGGCCACAACTCTTTGTAGTGCTACTCCTTGGGCCAAGCATATTCAAACCACCACAGTGAGATATTGAAGTCATCCACTGGTATCTTATACTTGATCTCAAATTACATTAAAGAAACATTGTAACAAGAATGGCACCATACTAACACAGAATCTGCCATGAGCAACAGTGAAACAGGACAGAGGAGCTGAAGATGACTAAACACAGTACAGCCATCTGACTTCTGACAAAGGTGCCACCTTCATACATTGGATACATGTGCAGTCTTTTTTTCAAACACTCAATTAATATGCATCAGAAACTTTAACATAAGACCTGAAACTTTGAAACTACTACAGGAAAATAGAGGCAAGACACTTCGAGACATTGGCACAGGCAAAAATTTTCAGAGAGGGCTGTCCAGGAAATATATAATAAGAATTTACGAATTGAACCTCATCAAATTAAAATTTTTTTTGATGTATCAAAGGAAACGACAGAGTGAAAAGATAGCCTATAGCTTATGGAATGGAAAACAATCTCTGCTAACTCAAAACAATTATGCTGGATATTTTTATGTCAACTTGACACAAGCTTCTGTGAGAGGGGAACCTTAATTGAGAAATGCTTCTGTAAGATCCAGCCAGAGACAGATCTGTAGGGCATTTCCTTAATTAGCGATTGATGGGGGAGGGTCCAGTCCATTGTGGGTGGGGCCACCCCTGGGCTGGCGGTCCTGGGTTCTATAAGAAAGCACCTGAGCAAGCTAGAGGAAGCAAGTCAGTAAGCAGCACCCCTCCATGACCTCTGCATCAGCGCCTGCCTCCAGGTTCCTGCCCTGCTTGAGTCCCTGTCCCGGCTTCTTTGATGATGACCTGTGATGTGGAAATGTAAGCAGAATAAACTCTTTCCTCCCAACACATCATGGTGTCTGATCACAGCAGTAGAAACCCTAATAAGGACAACTGTGAACCACAGAAAGAACAAATATTCCAACTGATAAAGGAACAAAAGAGCTAACAGACACTTCTCAAGTCATGAAATACACATGTCCAATAAGCACACAAAACAATAAATACACTTACTCAACAATTGTAATGTTTTAATTGAAAAGGGATTACATCACCTCTCTCCCCTTTCTCCCTCAAACCCCTCCCAGTTACTCTTCCTCTTTTCTTTGATTATTATATACTATATACATGTTTGCCTGTGTATATACAAATATATATAAATACAACCTGCTGAGCCTGTTTTATTTTGTTGTTGTTCAATATTTTTAGTCATGAAGGAAATGAAAATCAAAATTACAATGAAATTCTATCTCACCCCAGTTAGAATGGACACCATCGAGAGAGCAGATGCTGGGAAAATGTGGAGGAGGAGGGGTCCTACACAGTGAGGGCGGGGATGTAAACTGATGCAGTCTTCATGGAGACCAGTATGAACCCCCAAAGTGTAAGTCAGCCTGCCGTATGATCACCAGTAAGTTCCCGAAAGGGTAAGAAGCAGAAGTCAGCCGTGACAACAGGGCTGTCTCTCAGTCAGTACAGTGTTTGGCCAGTGTGCGTGGAAGCCTCGACTCAGTCCCGAGTACCTCATCAGGTGGGCATAACAGCACACGCCCGCAATCCTAGCACTTAGGAGATGCAGGAGAGAGAATCGAAGTTCAAGGGCATCTCTGCGTGTGGAGGCCTGGCCAGAAAGACGGCAGGAGGAACAGGAGAAAGCAGAGGCTACCCAACGGCAGGGGTGATTTCCACACTTGTGTTTGATGTGGTTTACTCACAACTGTAAAATCGTGAAACTGGTCCAGACACCCATCAGATGAAGAAATAAAACGTGTGGTGTGCAGCTATGATGGAGTACTGTTCAGCCAGGAAAAAAGAACAAAATCATGCAGGAAAATAGATGAGACTAAATAGAGATCGTCATGCTAAGTGGAGTAAGTCAGAATCAGAAAAAGAAGAACTGCGTGGTTTTTTTTCAAGTGTGGAATCCAAAGAGGAACAAGTAAGAGGAGGAGACCACTGGGAGGGGTGAGGGAAGATAGTACGAGAAACATGATAAGTAAATACGATCAATATCATATATATATATATACATACATATATATGAAAGGCCATATTTTTATAGTTAGTATAACCTGATGAAAATGCCTGATGCTTTGGCAGATTAAGCTATGGTAACTTTTTCAGTGTACATTCCTATGCATTGGTGAGGCTGAAGACAGTAAAAATGTTCTTTCTACCACTTTCCATTCATTCTACTGTGCTTTGTTTAAGTCCTTTGATGCCGATTTCCCTTAGTATCCCATGTAATTCAGCCCCCCAGTGTCTGCAGAACAAAGGCATGTTCACTTTAATACCACAGATCGCTCAGCCCCTGTGTTGGTAATACGCAATGCTTTCCCAAGCTGGCCTGTACCAGTCACTGCATTGCTGATGCCTCTCTGATGTCACATGCTGCCCCAAGCTGGGAAAGCAGAATCTTGCATCACCCCAAACAGAAGTGGTCATACTGTGTGGCTCTCTGGGGGGACGCTGCACACCTTTCCTGTGCTCCTCCTTCCCACACCTGCCACGTTTTTATTTATCCTTTGTGTGGCCTGTGGCTCATGTCTCAGGCAATGTTTTTCAGGACCTCTCCCTCATCCAGGGCACCCTCAAATTTCTCTGAAGTTTGCTCTGCAGCTGGAGGGGCTCCTGGGTGGAGATGGATCCCTGAGAAGTAATCAAGACCTCAGCTCTCAAGTCTGAGGTCCTAACCTTTCTCCAAGGGCAGACTGGCCCATACCTCATTAAATCCATGCCTTCTCATTTCTATGGCTGTGGAGAGACAGCATGGCATGGCAACTCTTATCGGGGTTTGCTTACATTCTCAGAGGTTTAGTCCATTATCATATTGGCAGGGAGCACGGTGGTACACATGGAGCTGGAGCAGTGGCTGAGAGCTACATCTGATCACATGCAGCAGGACGACAAAGATCAATGAAGACTGCCTTGACCTGGTATGGGGTTTTGAAACCCCCGAAGCCCAATCCTAGAAACACACTTCCTCAACAAGGCCACACCTCCAACAAGGCCACACCTCCTCCAACAAGGCCACACCTCCTCCAACAAGGCCACAACTTCTCCAACAAGGCCACACCTTCTCCAACAAGGCCACACCTCCTCCAACAAGGCCACAGCTTCTCCAACAAGGCCACACCTCCTCCAACAAGGCCACACAACCTGACCCTTTTAATCTTTTCCAAGAGTTCCACTCCCAGGGTGACTAAACACTCAAAAATGTGAGCTAGGGATAGGGGACATTTTACCAAAACACACAGAGTGCACAAGTAAATATTGTAGCAAATACAAAGATGGATGTAGCACCCATGGACGTACTGAAGGTCAATGGCTTTGACTTGTCCTCCTAATGGTGTATAGTCTGGTCCATGCTTGAGGGGATAATGTCACTAATATTCCAGGCTTTGTATTTTCCTTCTTAAAAAAAAAATCACTGTTCTCTCATTCATTAAATAGCTGTTATTTCAAAATGGTGAGGAAGAGAGGAGGCTAGGGTGAGGGACTGAACACAGGTCTCTTAGTACCATGCCTGGCAATGTAGCTTTGGCTGCAGTCATTCATTCCTGCCTTCCTGCATGTCTCCTGCAGTGCCCAGCCTCGGGAAGTGCAGTGCATTCTCGTGGCTACTATGCCCGCTGGCTGGGTCATGTCTTCTTGGGAAGTCCTTTCGAAGAGCTCACAGGGCAGAGAGCCCTGCCTAACCTCTCAACAAGAACAACTGGCAATAGATGAGGAAGACCCAGGACAATTCTCAGTCTAAGGATGGTTCTGCAGAGACAAAGCTTAGCGAGTTTCTGGCTTATCCTGTTTTAGGAGGACTTCACATGGTTGCTCAGACCCCTGCTTGCTCAGGCTTGTGTCTATGGGGTCGGAGAGATGGCTCCCAGTTACGGCCAGACACTGCTCTTATAGGGGATCTGAGTTCAGTTCCCAGCACCTGCCTCGGTCAGCTCACAAGCGCCTGTAATTCTGGCTCCAGCGGGGACCTGATGCCCTCTTCTGGCCTTTGTGGGTACTGCATTGATGTGCATAAACCCATACACCACACACACACACACACACACACACACACACACACACACACACACACACACACACACACACTTAAAATAAATCTTTAAGAAAAATTACAAAGTTGTATCTAACTTCACAATTTCATCAAGCCTTGTACCTTATATCTTTTAAAGTGAAAAGATGAGACCGGAGGGCTGGGGTATTTGTGAGAGACTTCTTTGGGAATGGGGGCACTGTCAATTCTAGGGATTACCCACAGAACATCAGCCTGGATGGAAATAATAAAGTCCTTCCACACACCCCTGGGCACCTTGCTTCACTCACAGCCAAACTGCCCTTGGCCTAAATTTGGCTATCTTAAGGTTTTATACTCAGTGCCAGTGGGAGTAGACCCATATTGACAATTGCTATTCTAAACCACTGTGATGAGATCATGTCTTAATCCTAGTAAACAAAGATAATTCATAGCTCCATTAAGGGTGCAAACATGAGAGAAGTCTACTTAACTGAAAGGTCTTGTGGACGGCAGCCCTGTCTGCTCTTGGGTTGCCACATGGTTTGGTGCATGATTAGCCTTGAAGCACTTGGGGACTTGACTTTGAAAGCACTCTTTTTGTTTGCTCTCAAGTAAACGTTAATCAGGCCTCCGGACACAGATTTCAGGGAGACCTTGGAGAGACAGATGAGAACAGCAGGGCGGTTTCACAGAAAAGAATGGGGGCGCTGCACTGCCATAGAAGCAGCTTTGGGGTTACAGCAACGGACATCTTTGATTCCTTATTTTCTTCTTGTGTTACCTTGGCTTGAACTCAGTGCCTTGTTTGCGCACCCTGGGCAAGCGCTTTCCTACTGAGCAACACCCAGACACCTAGGTGCGTCTTGTTCTCTATCTCAGCCCACCCTGGCTTCATTACGGTCAGAATGCCTGCACCCTGCCGCATCCACTCCAGTTTGTAAATTGGAAACTGACCATCAAGAGAATGTTGGTAAGGGGCGTGGTCTTTGGGAAGGGGACTAAACTACAAGGGCAGATTATGAGTGGGATTAATTTTATTAAAGAAGCTGATTTTCCCTTCCCTTCTACCTTCTGAGGACATAGTCAGATAGCTCCATCGTTGAAGGCCACAGCAAGCTAGATCTCTCTGGACACCGAATCTGCTGGCAAATTGTTCTTAGGCTTCTCAGCCCCCAACAACGACAAGCAATAAAGTCTCGTGTTTGCAATTTAGCCACACTCAGGTACTTTGTTACAATAGCCCAAACTGACTAATACAGGGCAAGGGAGCAAGATCATAGAATGCACGTGGCTTATAAAAACAGACGATCGTCGCTTAGGTAATGGAGTTCCAGACCTACAGTGGTGGTCCCCTTCAAAGGCGAGGCACACGGTGGAAAGGAGAGACACTCTACTCTGCCTGAAGGGTGTGAGGGCAGAACTCTTATGATCTAGTTGTCTCCCACCGGCCTCCATCTCTGAACAACACTGGGTAGGGATTATGTTTTAGCAGGACTTTAGGGAGGCAAAACTTCCAGCCCTGACAACCCTTAAATCAGATTGAATTTACCCCACACTTGTCTTGTTAGACACTGCATTTAGTCTTTATTGTTATTCATTCGAGTCCTTTATAAAGCAGGCACTGTGATCATCACTGCCTTCTAAAGTGTCTTCTTTTAAATATTTACTTTGTTTTTATTTACGTATCTGTGTGTGACACACACACACACACACACACACACACACTCAAATGAGGTCAAGGGAGCTAGCAGAGGGTGTCACAGCCTGTGAAGTTGAAGTTACAGTCCTTTGGCCTCTTCTCCAGCCCCTCAGAACTGTGTGGAGTCCCTGTTGGTACCCCTCAGCCTTTCTGCACCGGCTTCTGAGACCAGCTCCCTGCCCCCACTGGGATTCCATGAGTAAAGGTTCCTTTGTGCTCTCTGCTCTATGGAAGGGGATGGCAGAGTTGGCCATGACTGCATGCCCAGGCTCTGTCTCCTGTGCTCTTCCTACCTTCTCAACACGTCAGTCCTCCATAGGTCCTGACTGATTGATCCTGCTTTTCCTGGCTTGAGTGACCTCTGCCCTTGGGAAAGAAGCTCCCACAGCTCCTGTCTGTCACCTAGCTCTGCATCCCAGGGGAACTCTGGGAACAGAATCTATGATGGGATTAATGTGGCTGCCAGTCTTCATTAGGGGTTCTATTGCTGTGAGGAGACACCAAGACCAAGGCAACTCTTATAAAGGAAAACATTTAACTGGGGCTGGCTTACAGTTCAGAGGTTTAGTCCATTATCATCACAATGGGAGCATGGCGTCACGCAGACAGACATGGTGCTCGAGAGGTAGCTGAGAGTTCTACATCAGGATCCTTAGGCAGCAGATAGATACAATGAGCCACTAGGCCTGGCTTGAGTTTCTGAGACCTCAAAGCCCATCCCCAGTGGTGTGCATCCTCCAACAAAACCACACTCACTCCAAGAAGGCCACACCTAATAATACCACTCCTTATGGAGCTATGGGAGCCATTTTAATTCAAACCAGCACTCTCCTCAAGTCTGGGTTTTAGAAACTTCTTCCCTATTGCAACAGGGTTGGAAGGTGGACCCTCAGAGGTGATTTGGGCTTGAGACCTTTGCCTTTATGGATGGCCTATTATACTTACCAACAAGGTAGGTCGAGTTATCCCACATCATCAGTCATAAGGAAGCTCACCCTTCACCTGGGCTGTGTGATGGCTCCCATCATGTTTGACTCAGGATCCGATATTGGATTTGCCATCTCCAGAGTCAAGAACTGTCACAAATGACCATATCAGGTTGGCGGTAGGGGAGCGGGCAAAGCTGCAGCTGTTGGTAAAATGCCTTGGACACAATTCTGGATGCAAACAATACACTTACTCCACCCCATAAAGAGTCACCGGCAATCATTCCCCACATAGGCACCCCGTCTTCCACAGGAGAGTGTCCGTCCTTTGCTGTTTTGAAATAAACAGTCCGGCGGTTAGAGAACAGGCGGTCTGTTTGTGCCTTCCGGCTAAGAAATTTAACAGCTATGGAACCTAGCTCTTGATCTGGGACAGTTCTCCCTGCAGGCTGAGGGGTTCCACACCCTAGGAGTTCTAGGCGGGGGCCCCTGCACCGGTGCAATCTGGGCGTGGAGCTTGCCCTGGGCCCACACATGCTCAGAAGTCTGGTTTCGCCTTGCTTTCTCCCTGTCCCTGAGGACTAAACTCCCGGCATCTTTGATGTGGCAGCTTGCTTTTTCTGAGGGAAACCTTGAAGTCTTTTTCTGATCGTGCATGGACCTCTACCCTTCAGGCACTGGGACTCTCTGTGCTCTTCTCCCCTGTGACAAAATTACTTCCCTCTGGTGCCAGGCTCCAATATTTCCCCTGCTCTGTGTGATTGCCCCCTGACCCTCGCCCCTTTCCTAGCTGAGCCTTCGATTCTCTTGTCAATGATGGTTCAGCTTAGTGGAGTCCAAAGGTCCCAAATAATTAGGCCCAGAGAGTATGGGTTCAGATGAACGTGTGACTTTACGATTGGGGTTAAAGAGGCTGGGACTCATGTATCCTGAGGCAGCTGTACATTCACGGCTAAATTAACATTCGTCTGTTGGGTGGCCAGACATATACTTGAAGAAGGAACGGGGGGTCTCACTCTGGCTCTGCTAGTTCTTTGTTTTCCTGATGGCCACATTTTTTTTTTTTAATTTCTAAAACTATGAGGGAAGCTAAGGTCATCAAATTAAAACAACAAGATGTGGAGATTGCAAGACATCAGGTTTCACTGGTTCTGAGATGTAATTTTTGTTTTGCTTTGCTTTGGATTCTTTTTTGTACTTACTGTATGTCTATGTGTGTGTATTATGAGGTCCATCAGCAAACCAGAATGTGTGCCTATGTGAGTGTACACGGGTGGCTGCAGAGATCAGAAGAGGGTCTGTCTCAGATCCTCTGGAGCTGGAGTTCTAGGCAAGCTGTGCTGTGGGTGGTGGGAACAGAATTCGGATCCTTTGGAAAAGCAGCTTCCTTAACCACGGAGCTTCCCCTTCAGTCCTTGATTTGGATGTTTTAAAACAAAGTTTAGTCAAATAGGCCAGATTAGCCTGGAGCTTGCTAGGAAGCCCAGATTAGCTTTGAACTCTCAGTGATCCTCCTGTCTCAGTTTGGGATTGTAGGCATGAGCTACCACATCCGGTTTCAAGCTCATCTTTATCCCTAAAACTAAATGAATTCCAAAACCAGTGCACGTAACACCATGTCGGGTACTTCTCTGTCGCTGTGATAAACACCATGATACAAAGCAACTCAAGAAGGAAAAGTTTATTGGGACTTATGGTTGCAGAGGGAGCATCCATAATGGCGTGTGGGGGCAGGGCAATGGAGCAGGAAGCTGAGTGGTCACATCTTCAACAGCAAACATGGATCATAGAGTGAATTGAAGTGGAACAGGGCTATTAAACCTCAAAACCTACCTCCAGTGGCAAACCACTTCCAGGTCATTGCCATCGCCCAAAGACTTTACAACCTCCCCAAAGATTGCCACCAACTGGGGACTGAGCGTGCAAATATGGGAGCCTATGGGGGGACATTTCTCATCCAAAGTCACCCATGGTTTGTTATTGTAATTAACAACATTCTTTCTCCTCAGTGGTGATTTGTAAATGGCGCACCTTGCAATGAAGAGAGTCTTCTATTTGAGGAAATACGGTACATGGGTGGATGTGATGTAAGCCCAGGATTAGCATCAGCTGGTCAGGAGCAAAGTTAACGAAATGGAATTGTGGTGATAAATAAAATCCAGTTCTGCACTTAGGTTTAAAAAAAAAAATCAATTGGCCAAGTAAAAGATGAAGAGGAATTGGCTTAGATTCAGTTCCTGTCAGAGGAGCAATGGGCTTGAGGAGCCTGCTACAAGATTTAGCACATCGCTGAAAAGCTAATGCCACAGAGCCATGCTGATTGGAGGGGCAGCCTGGACAGAAGCACCTCACTGTCATTTTCTACAGTCAGGGGGAATCTGAAATACTTCATCGCGGTGTGTTAAGAGGCCCATTAACACACCAGAGTACACACTTTTATTGAAGTTGTGCTTTGGGGTTACGACGGGAGGTGAATTGCTTGAGTAAATGGGTTGTTGAATTTATCGTGAGAAGAGTACTGGGTGCATTCTTCTCTGGGTGAACCCAGGGATATTTTTCTGTCATTTCCAGGTCTTAGAAACAGCTGTGTTTTCTATTTGTTCTTATGGAGAGTGGCTGCAAAGCTGTCCCACTTTCTCTTTTTGCCTTTGCTGCTAGGGAATTCACCAGACACGTTAGGTGTCTACCCCTAACCAAGTTCAAACTGACAGGAATGTGCTCGTGCAGTATCCTTACCGCGGCTCACATTTTCTGCCTTTTCTTTTCTTCATTAATATTTTTCCCATTACTTTTTATAGTATTGCTGTATAATTTGCAAGCCCCTTTGAGTCTCTTTTGGAGTACGTTGGAGCTATGAATGAATAAACACCAAAATAACTGTGTGAAAAATGAAGGCATATTCAGAGCATCTATTCCCGGCAAACGGGAAGACAAGAAATCATTCTCCAGAGATAAGGCTGAAGGACCCGAAGCTATTTCAAGAAAACAAACAAACAAACACAACCAGAAAACTCACTGGGAATTTAGAACAGTCCCTATTGCAAGGGAGAGGAGGAGGAGAAGGAAGAGGGCTTGGAGGAAGGGAGGGGGCGATGAGGAGGGAGGAGGGGGGATGGGGAAAGAGAAAATAGGAGAGGAAGAAAGGGAGAGAGGGAAAGGAGAGAGGGAAGAAAGGCAGAAAAGACTTGCTAAATATCCAAGCTGTTCCGATTAGAGAGCACTGAGCTCCATGTTAGTGGGGGTACTGAGCTCCATGTTAGTGGGGGTACTGAGCTCCATGTTAGTGGGGGTACTGAGCTCCATGCTGTATGAGTACTGAGCTCCATGCTAGTGTGGGTACTGAGCTCCATGTTGTGTGGGTACTGAGCTCCATGCTGTGTGGGTACTGAGCTCCATGTTGGTGGGGGTACTGAGCTCCATGCTGTGTGTGGGTACTGAGCTCCATGCTGTGTGTGGGTACTGAGCTCCATGCTGTGTGTAGGTACTGAGCTCCATGCTGTGTGTAGGTACTGAGCTCCATGCTGTGTATGGGTACTGAGCTCCATGCTGTGTGTGGGTACTGAGCTCCATGCTGTGTGTAGGTACTGAGCTCCATGCTGTGTGTGGGTACTGAGCTCCATGCTGTGTGTGGTTACTGAGTACTGTGGGGGGTACTGAGCTCCATGCTGTGTGGTTACTGAGCTCCATGCTAGTGTGGGTACTGAGCTCCATGTTGTGTGGGTACTGAGCTCCATGCTAGTGGAGGTACTGAGCTCCATGTTGTGTGGGTTACTGAGCTCCATGCTGTGTGTGGGTACTGATGCTGTGTGTGGATACTGAGCTCCATGCTGTGTGTGGGTACTGAGCTCCATGCTGTGTGTGGGTACTGAGCTCCATGCTGTGTGTGGGTACTGAGCTCCATGCTGTGTATGGGTACTGAGCTCCATACTGTGTTGGGTACTGATGCTGTGTGTGGATACTGAGCTCCATGCTAGAGGAGGTAACAGATGCTGTGTGAGGGTACTGAGCTCCATGCTGTGTTGGGTACTGATGCTGTGTGTGGATACTGAGCTCCATGCTAGAGGAGGTACTGATGCTGTGTGGGTACTGAGCTCCGTGCTATGTTGGGGTATGGAGATCCCCACTGCAGAGATACTGATGCTGGAGCTGGCTGGCCACCTGTCAAGGAGATGGGGTTCTTTATGGATGACGACTTCTGTCCACCTGTGAGTCAGCATTTTGTGAAGAGAAAACAGGGTTGTGCAGAGAGGACACCTGCTAAGGGAAGAAGCCTTGCTTTTGAGGGTGGGATGGGAAGAGGCCTATAGGGACAGAAAGCTGCTTCTCAGAGGCAGCTGCCAGCCTCCTTGGGGACACCCTTCCAAACACAGGCCATCTCTGTAAACAGCACAAAGAAAAATCAAGAAGCATAAGCACTGGCCTCAGGCCGGCTGGCTAGCTCCACAGTTCTCTCAACCCAGGGACAGAAACATGGCACTAGGGAGTCCCTGGAGTCCTTTAAAATCCCCAACATCATCTGGGATTCCGCCCTCCATTCTGATTGGCCAGAAATGACCTCATTATCTCTCACTGGAGCCGGGGCTGCCTCCGTTGCCCCCTCACTCTGGCCCAGTCCCTCTGACTGCAAAATGACAGCATCACTCGCTGGCTGTGTAACCCTGGCCACAAGTTCACAGTTTCTCGTGGTTTGAGGTCCAGAGGCCCCTGGGCTTCTCAGGGCTTCTTCTCTGACTTCATTAGCCATGCAGATTTATGCAGACTTCTCCCTGCTACGTTAATATTCAATGTTTCCCTTTCTCTCCATTCTGCTTTTAGCGGGTATTTTCCCCCCGAATGGCCTCACACCCACTAGCAGCGTGGTGGACAGCTGGGTGTGGGAACCACAGGGGCGCCTGTGCACAGATGGAGTTGGTGGAGGGTACAGGAAGGTACCCCCCACCTCGCCTCCCCCACCCCCCACCCCGGGCCCCCGGGGCCCAGCTGCTGAGTGATTCAGCCAAGAGTAGGAGGGGAGGAAGGAGAAGCCCCACCAGCCAAAGCTAAAAACAGACCTGGCCTCCTCCGGTGCTCTGTGGATTAGGGTCTTTCCTGCCTCTTCCCTGTATATGTTCTCACTTAGCAATTTGTCACAGGTCCCTCAGCCACCCCCGGGGGCCTCGTTCTCCATCCGTGTTGCACAGGCTGTTTGTCTTCCCTCTTGGTACACCTATGGGGGATGGGGGACGGGAGTGGGGGAAGCGCCCACAGTGTGACCTATCTTCCCTTCCGTGCTTTCCACAAAGGGTGGCAAGGCTCCGGCAGTGGGGTCTAGGATCTTCTTAAGAATTTACAGTCTGAGCCCTCAGGAGATTGGAGCTCCGCCAAAGCCATAAACTTCGTTCAAAGTGCTGTGTGATGTTTTACGGTGGGAGGCAGACACAGCTTCTTGGTCCTGGTCCTGCCCTCGCATTACAGTCTTTCTGCCAGTCATTCTGTTCAGATCCTTCGCCCATGGGTGGGCAGGAGTGCCTAGCCACAGGTAGCAGGCAGGCTTAGAGCCTATATCCTGGGGGTCCTCACTCACAGATGTTCTCACATACTCTAGTACTCAGTGCCCCAGTCCTTATAAATACCAAGGTCCTGCATGCTCAGCTTTTCGTATGCCCAAGTTCTCACAGATCTGGGCCATCTCAAAGCTGAGGCATATAACACATCTTGGTTATTACATGGCCTGGTTCTCCCATAATAGCCGCCCCCCAGCACACACACACTTTGGTGCTCCCTTAGCTCATGCCCTAACACTCAGGTCTTCCCACAGTGAAGTGTTACACACCCAGGTCCTCTCAGGCCCAGGTCCTAAGTCACCCTAGTTTTTATTCATATGCCCGGATGCCTTCATGCTTGCATCCTCCATACCCAGGAACCCCCAAAACCTCTCCTCACCTGCTGGGCTTAATCCTGATTGTCACCTTGACTGGACCAAATGTCACCTAGAAAAGGACCCCTGGTGTTCGGTCGTTCAGGTCCCTCACACATTCTGGTGTTGCCACAGGCAGGGCCTCACATGCCTAAGGCTTCCACATAGCACCCACACTCAGGAGCACCTTCACCAGGTTCTTAAAGAGCCAGGCCTCAGCTTCATCTGTCTTCACGTGTCTAGGTGTTCACACACCGAGAGTCCATGCAGCTTGTTCCTTCTGTGTGTGGCATTCAGGGACAATCACAGAAGACAGAATGTCCAGAGCAGGGCACGCATCCCTGTCTAAGGTAAACCATCTAGAAGAGTAAAGGGCCTTTCCCCGATGCCCATTGTCTACTAGAAATCTGCAATTGGACTTCAAAAGCAGCCTTTGGGGACAAGTCCACAAACAAGTATCCTAGAGAGGGCGTGTGTGCAAGTGCTCCCTGGCATCTGTCTTACAAAGCTGTCACATCTCCGGTTAACACCTCGCAGACCTATCCTAACCTCCTTTAATGGCAGGAAGCCTGTGCCTCTCACCCAGACTCACATTTCACTCCCATATATTCTCGAGATACCCTCCACCCTCCCAGCCTCTCCCCCAGAGCCCCACCCATTGAAACAGTCACATGGGCTAACCTGTGCCTCCAGCTACTAGGGGCTCCACAACATAGCCCCTTGACCACGATGCTGTCTTTGGCCCCATTGCTCAGATGAGAACAGGCCCTTCCCTTAGTCCCCCATTGTGAAAAATATCAGAATGTAGACATTTAAACATTTTCACCCAAAGATGAGGTTACCTGTGTTGTAACACCCACCACAACAAAAAGACTATGGACCTCAGTCTCAAAGGGAGACTCGGCTGGACATGAAATGGCCCCACAGGCTTATGATCCCCAGCTAGTGACACTGACTAGGGAGGTTGTGGGGTTTTGGTGCCAGAGGCATGGCTGACAGAGGCGGGCCACTGGAGGTGGGCCTGCGAGGACTTCAGCCTGGCCTTACTTCCTGCCAAAGCCCTCACTTCTGCCTGCAGCCTCAAGATGGCAAGTCACACCACAAACTCCTGCTTCTACCAACACAGCTGTCCACACTACCATGATGACTGTGTCCTCAACTAGGACCTAAAATAAGCCTATCCTCCCTTGAGTTGCTTCTGGTAGGTGCTTGGTTACATGACAAGGTAACTTAGTATAGAGGGGGACCTAGAAAACACACTGGTATCCTTGGCATAGGCCAGTGTTTCTGACTCCCAGCATGTCACTGAGGACAAGGCCAGCCAATGTCCTCACATCTGATGGTGAATTCACATACAGACCATATAGAGCCTCGATGTCACTGAACGAAGCCTGGGCTTCCCTTCTCAAGACTCTAGTAAAGGACACTGCAGTTCTTTTGAGTGGGTTCCAGGTCTCGTTGCCTGTGGGGGAGAGGATTAGAGTTGGCCAAGGTGATTGGCAGCGGGCTGGTCAAATCAGGTGGGGACCCTGAGAATGACTCAGCCGACATCCTGGCTTCTGTGCCCTTCTATCTGCTCGTCCCCAGCCTTTCCTTTCACTCTGGCTCAGTGAGAGCTTAGACCTTGTCATCACTGAGAACAGCACCAGCTCTGAAATTTCCCTTCCAGAGATCCCGGGAGGCTATGCAGAGACGTGAAAGGACTGCCAATGAAGGAAGCCGGTGTGAAAAGGCTACACGCTGTCTACTTCTAACGCACTGACACTCCGGGAAAGACACAGTAGCAGAGACAGTAAAGGGATTAGCGGTTGCCAAGGGTTCGAGGGAGGCAGGGGAAAGTACGGCAGTGAAAGTATTTTGTATGATTCATAACTGGACATATTTTATAATACATTCGTCAAGTCCCATAGAATGTGAACCCTAATGTAGACTATGAGTGACAGAGATGTCGGCCATGCAAGTAGGCCACTCTATGGGGGACAGCTGTGCATGTGTAGGGCAGAGGTGTGTGTGACCCACCCGTCTTCTTTGCAATTTTGTTATGGATCTGATGCTATGCGCTACAGAATGAAGACCACAGAGCTTTTCTCCCCCGTGCCCAGTGCTATATTTCTAGAGACTTTATGCCAGGTTGTTCTGCATTTAGTATTTGGAAGCCTAACTGGGCTGTCCAGTGCTGCCTTTCACTCCTAGTTCCCCCTCTAGATGGGTAGCTAGCTCCTATTTTCCAGTCCTCATGTCCAGATTTCAGCACTTTCTGCCTTAGTACCTACTGTGGCTCGAGTGTGAAGTGCTTTCCCATCTCCCGTCACCCCTCAGAATCCAAGGTTCACACGTTAAGAGCTTGGATCCCAACTAGTGACACCGTTGAGAGGAGGCTCATCTGAGAGCTCATTTTGCTAGTGATTAATCCAGGTATGGATTAGTCCATGGCTGGATAGGTTATGCAAGTGAGATCAGTGGGTCATATGGTGTGCCTCAGAAACCTTGCCTCTGGCTTCTCATCTTGCTTTCTTTGCCTCCTGTCTGCTGTGAGGTAAGCCCTGTGCTCTACCATCTACTTCCTGCCATGACCTTCCGCCTCACACAGGCCCAGAAGCAATGGAGTCAGTTCACTGTAGACTAAAATCGTAAAACCCATGGCTAAATCAAGCCTTTTTCCTTTAAGTTGTCTTTCTCAGGTATTTTGTCACAGTGATAAAAACTGACTAGAGAAGCCCCCCTTTTAGCTTGTGAGCTTGCTTCCCACTTCCTGCTTCCTGGAGGAAACAGAAGCTTTGAGGTAGGAATGTTTCTTCCTCCCATCACCACCCACTGTCCTGTCTGCACTCTGCCACTCTCCCCTTCTTCATTCTAATGGCTTGCTCAAATATTTATTTTTATTTTATGTGGATGAGTGTTTTGTCTGCAAGTATGTTTGTGCATCACACATATGCAGTACCCATGGAGGCCAGAAGATGGCATCTAAAGCCCTGGAACCATAGTTAGAGATGGTTGTGGGCCTCAGTGTGGGTGCAGGGAATTGAACCACGGAGCGCTGGGAAAGCAGTCAGTGCTCTTAACCATCTCTCCAGTCTCTCTTTCTCCTAATCAGAACCATGCCTTTGGTGTGAGGCTCAGGTCATAGGCTCTCTCTTTCCTGCTTGGAGACTTGGCTCCTGCGGGAATCAACAACCAAGCCTCAAGTACGTCCAGCACCATCCGGCTCTGACCATACCAGGGCATGCATACCCCTTCTCAAATATACTCACCTTCAGAAAGACAAAAAGGAGGAGGAGGAGGAGGAGGAGGAGGAGGAGGAGGAGGAGGGAGAGGAAGAGGAGGAGGAGGAAGAAGAGGAAGAAGAGGAGGAGGAGGAGGAGGAGGAAGAGGAAGAGGAAGAGGAGGAAGAAGAGGAAGAGGAAGAGGAGGAGGAGGAAGAGGAAAAAGATACCACCATCATTACCCATCAGAGAAGTATCGAAACCACAGTGAGAGGCCGCTGTCACAGTTTCTCAGAGAGCTACAGTCAAAATGACAGATCATAACGAAAGGTGAAGATATTGGAATCATTCTTTACTGCTAAATGTAAAATGGCCTAGGTGTTTTGGAAAACAGCTCCTCAAAAAGAATAAAATAAAAAAAAATACCCACAGGGGAGCCAGCAGTCATATACATCTCCCCACAGGGATCGAAAACAAATGTCTGCACAGAAGCTGTGCACGCCACCTCCCAGCAGTGTTATTCACAGTGGTCAAGAAGAGTTAGCCCTCCAGATGTCCTTCCACCGGTGGATGGGAAGACAGAGTGTGGTGTATCCACGAGATGAATATCCTCTTGCAATGAAAAGAATAAGCTATACCGAGAGTGAGCCCTGACAGCGTGCCAAACCAAAACAGCCCAACACAAGGGAATACCTGCTGTTGGGTTCTGTGGCTCGACAGAAAGCCGGGTAGTGGTCACCTTAATAATGAAGGAATTGGAGACCATGAGGAGGAAAGGCTGACGGGCACAGGGCTTCTTTCAGAGGGGATACAGGAGTTGATTTTTATTCTGACTGTACAACCCTGTGGATATGCATTTAAAACGTCCCCAGCCTTGGTAGCCTAGCATACACTCATAGTCTCAGCACTCCGGAGGCTGAAGGAGGAGCTCGAGATGGAGACCAGTGTGGGCTATATAGTGAGATCTTGTCTTAAAAAGAAACAAATAGGGGCTGGAGAGGTGGCTTAGTGGTTAAGGGTACCGGCTGTTCTTCTGGAGGACCTGCGTTTGATTCCCAACACCCACGTGGAGGCTCACAATCCACTGGAACTCCAGTTTCAAGGGGTCCAAGGATACCAGGCACACACGTGGTGCACAGACATACATGTTCAGGCAAAAAAAAAAAAAAAAACCCACAAAACTATGCACATACAAAACAATAAAGTAATAATTAAAAATAAATTGGCCATGTATGGTGGTGCACGCCTTTAATCTCAGTAATGAGCAGTAAGACAGAAGGGTCGCTGTGAGTTTGAGAACAACCTGGTCTAAATCTCAGGCCATATTGGGCTACATAGTAAAATCCTGTGTCAAGAGAAAAAATGCAGTAAATAAACATGACTAAAACAGACCATCTACCTGGGAGCGTCGGGGCCACACCAGGCTGGGGCTCAGACGAATGTCTTGCTCAGTCACCACCAGAGACCCTTCCCCATGCAGCAACAGGAACAAATGCGGAGACCCCCAACCGGATGACGTGTAGGGGTGTAGGGGTGTCTCCATCAAACCCATCCCCGCGGGCTGGAGAGGTGGCTCAGCGGTTAAGAGCACTGACTGCTCTTCCAGAGGTCCTGAGTTCAATTCCCAGCAACCACATGGTGGCTCACAACCATCTGTAATGGGATCTGACGTCCTCTTCTGGTGTGTCTGACAGCTACAATGTACTGATATATAAATAAATAAATAAATAAATAAATAAATAAATAAATAAATAAATCCTTTAAAACCCATCCCCGCAGGGTTCAGGGATCTATGCAGAAGAGGGCTCTGAAAGATTCTAAGAACCAGAGAGGATGGACAGCAGCCAACAACAGGGCTGATGAACTCCCAGAGCCTATAGCAGCGTGCACAAGGCCTTCACAGCTCCCAGCTCTGAAATAGGGAAGTAGACACGAGCTTGTACTCCCCAGCCAAGAAGCTATCTTCAAGTAACAACTGTCTGCAAAGGAAGGATTAATTTTCTCCAACAGAGTCTCACTGGGCATATAAACCACACTCAAGGGCAGGCACCGCACCCGAAAGTACACGGCCAACACAGACGTTTGGAGGTTTTCCTGTTGTCTCACATTGCTTCGTCTGGGCACTCTTCATCTCACTACCCTTTTGTTTGTGTATTACGGTTTCCAAGTCTGGGCTTTTGAGGAGTTGGGGATTTGTGTGTGTATGTGGGAGAGGGTGTGTGTGTGTGTGTGTGTGTGTGTGTGTGTTTTTTGTGTGTGTGTGTGTGCTTGTGTGTGTGTGTTTGTGTGTGTGTGTTTTATGTGTGTGTTTTGTGTGTGTGTGTATGTTTTGTGTGTGTGTGTATGTGTGTGTGTTTTGTGTATGTGTGTTTTGTTTGTGTGTGTATGTTTTGTGTGTTTGTGTGTGTGTTTTGTGTGCTTGTGTGTTTGTGTGTGTGTTTTGTGTGCGTGTGTGTTTGTGTGTGTGTGTTTTGTGTGTGTGTTTTTGTTTTGTGTGTGTGTGTGTGTGTGTGTTTTGTGTATGTGTGTTTTGTTTGTGTGTGTATGTTTTGTGTGTTTGTGTGTGTGTTTTGTGTGCGTGTGTGTTTGTGTGTGTGTGTTTTGTGTGCGTGTGTGTTTGTGTGTGTGTATGTGTTTTTTGTGTGTGTGTTTCGTGTGTGTGTATGTTTTGTGTGTGTGTGTGTGTGTGTTTTGTGTGTGTGTGTGTGGGGGTGGGTGTATGTTTCTTGTGCTGCTTTGTTTTGTTTTTGCTTTTATTCTCGTTTGTTTATTGTCACGTGCCTGTTTATTTTCTAACCGGAGAGAAAAGCCTTGGACTTGGATGGGTGGGGAGGTAGGGAAGGTCTGGGAGGAGACGGGGGAAGGGCAGCCATGATCAGAATGTGTTGTATGAATTTTCAATAAAAAACTATGACTAAAATAGGAGTCGCTTTGTTCACTTTAAATGAGTGAGTTGTTCCTCGATCGAGCTGTTCTGATTTTAAAAAGAAAATCATTGAATCTCATTACCCTTCACCTACCGCCCACTTTCCATCCCACCCGCTGCCTGATGGCCTGACTGTATCCTCCAAGAACCGGGGGCCAAGATAAACGCATCCTTTCTTAGAGGGCTTTTCTCACCTGGATCCTCTCCCCTCTGCTGCATACACACTCGGTCAACCATGTATTATCTTTGTTCTAGGACACACATTATTTTTGGAAACCAGTGGGGCTCTATCTCATTTATGCATTTCTAATAGCCACAAATGTTACAGTGCAATGCCAGCCTAAGGGACAGTATGCTTAAGGGCCAGCGTGTACACTGGAGTCTTAGCTCCGCCCTTTACTCATTGGGTAACTTTAAGTAAATTCCTTAATTGCACAATATCTCTTTTCCAGTTTTGTAAAAGGAGGATTCATTCAGTATGCTGGGCATACTTCCGTGCTTCAGGGATACAGACAAAATCCTCACCCTCACAAAGCTTATCTAGAATTGCCGTGGGGGTGAAATAAATGAGAATTTGGAAGGTCCTATTTTAATGTAACAATGTTGAAAATGTAACAAAAGTTACATCTGAATGCAACATCGTATTTGAAAATATCTATGAGTGTTGGGATACCCTCTCTCCTTTCCTATAGCAGTTGGCTGTGTGCCCTGTCTTGCACCTACTTTATTTGACTTGCTTATTCCCTAGTGATGGAGACCTGGTTGAGGTGAGAAGACGTGGAGAAGAGCATTGGGAATCAAATATAGACATCTGCTCCCAAGAGGTGCGGAAGAGCCTGTCTTCAGAATACTCAATATTTCATATACAAAGCACAAGAAGACTGTCAAGGAAGATGCACCGAGCTGCCAGGGTTAGCAGGCATCCATTAGCGGGCTGATTGTGGAAAAGGAGCATTTGTCCGTTTCATGTGGTTATTCTGTCCATGAAGGTCATTACCATGTTCAGACATCAACATGGCAACAGGCAGAGATAAAATTGCTCCTTTTCTGTCGATAGCATGGGGTTTGCTGAGAGCTTTCGCCTACTAGGGGCATGAGAATTAGATTACTCTGTTATTTGTCATAGCTGTTCCTGCTGCCTATCTCAGTGTGAACACATCCAGTCCTGAGAGCACTGTGCGAGGCGAACACTCATAGAAGCATCGAGACAAACAACCAATTTGGCTCTCACAGTTCCCTCCCAATTTTTTGTTTTGTTTTGTTTTGCCACAAAACTATGGCATACATTCTCAGTGTCCTTCTCTCATAGATTTGTCCATGAGTTTTTCTATAAAATTACCCAGGAATAGGAATTCTAGGACATAAAACAAATGGTCTGGTATCCAGATACATTACCTAGCTAGTAATATGTTGAATATGGAGCAGGAAAAAATATGCCAATTACATGAGAGTAAAGGCACTCAATCTCTAATTATAAACATGAAGTATTAGAAAGATGTAGCAAGTTATTTTGAATTAACCACCAAAAGTTAAAGCTAGAGAAATTTGAAGAAAAGAGAAAGAATAAAAAGAGAAGTGGGTCAGGTTGAAGAGACAGCCCCATGGTTTAAAAACACTCGCTGTGCAAGAGTTGGGGCTGGATTTGGGATTTCAGAACTCATGTAAGTGGCCTTGGAGGGGACAGGCAGGGCATCCCAGAGCAAGCTGCCTAGTGAAATCAGCTATACCTCTGAGCTCTATTGAGAGACCCTGCCTCAGTGAATAAGGTGGGAGAGAGATCCAAGATTCTAACATCAACTTAAGGCCTCCACATGCACACACATACATATGCATGTGTGCCCCAAATATATGTATGGGGCACACACACACACACACACACACACACACACACACACACACAGAGAGAGAGAGAGAGAGAAATAAAATAAAAATAGAATAAAAAATGCTATATAAAAATTAAAGTATAAGAAAGTTAACATTGATATATTTAAAACACACAAAGAAACATGAAAAAACAATACTAGTTTCAAAATAAAACCTTTATAAAAGATAAAAAAAATTTAAAGTTGCATGCAGCTATACATAGCTTCAAAAGTGTATAAGGAAAAAACTAACCAGTACAATAGAAATAGATTAAGTCATAAAGGTAGTTGAACATTTAATAAACCCATTTCAATAATTGATAACAAACAGAACCAGGAAGACTAAGAAAATACTAAGGACTTGGAATGTTTGGGAAACAGTGTCTGCAAACTCCAATTCCGGCACAGAGAACATTGCACCAACCTTGACAGAAACACAATTCTTTTAATTCCACATGAAATATTTAGAAAAATTGACCATATGTTTGGCCATAAGACAAGTCTCAACAAGTTTCCATGGACAGGAATCTTGCAGAATCTGTTCTCTAGGCACAACATGCTTTAGCAACAAGTCAAAAATAAAAACATATCTAGAAGACTCCACCCCCAACAATGCTTGAGCGTTAAGCAATTTGTTTCCCAAGTCACTGTGGGTGAAAGACGATGTCAAAAGTGGAAAATGAAAAATATTTAGAACTAAGTAATAATAAAAGACTATACATCAAAATTCAAGGGCTGTGGGGAGGCAGCTAACAGGACTCTTAGAAAATTATTCATAATTCATTTCCTGTTTCTGTCTTTAAAATTTTGTATGTATGTCTCTGTGTGTATATATATCTCTGTGTGCATGTGTCTGTGTGGTTTATATGTGTCTTTGTGTGTGATATATATGTGTGTCTGTATGTGTATGTATGTGTATATGTGTGGTTTATGTGTTTATGTGTGGTATGTGTGTCTCTGTGTGTGTCTCTGTGTGAGTGTGTGTGTGTCTATGTGCCTGTATGGTATAGGTATCTGTGTGTATGTGATGTGTGTGTATCTATGTGGCATATGTGTGTGTCTTATGGCATAGCGTGTCTATGTTGTATACGTGTGTGTCTATGTTATATGTGTGTCTCTGTGTATATGTCTATATTATATAGATGTATATGTGTGTATGTATATATACACATATATTTGTGTGTCTGTGTTGTATATGTATGGTGGGGGTGGGGAATGTATACATGCAGAGGCTAGAAGAGGACCTCCAGAGTCCCGTCGGTCACTCTACCTTACCAATCCTGGAGTCAGACTGGCTGCCGACAAACTCCAGCTATCTGCACATACTCGGGCTGCAGACCTGCTTAGTCATGTCCAAGCTTTTATGTGGGAGCAGGGGATTTGAACTCAGGTCCTCATACTGGCACAGCCAGTGTTTTTACTGCTGATCCATTCCCAAAACCACTATAATCCCTAAGACATATGACATATATTGGGGTGGTGGTGGTTATCATTTAGCCTAAGAAGGTGGCAGATGATTTTTGTAAATGACTTGTAGAAAGTAAAAGAATCAAAAGCAGAAACTGATGAAATGTGAGTAGGTAAAGGAAGAGATTTTCAACACATCTAAAGTCCACTTTTCTGAGATTTCCGACATATATAAAGTCTGCTTTTCTACCTTGTCTCATATGGCTTGTTCAGCTTGCTTTTTTAAAAGATTTATTTATTTATTTTATGTATATGAGTACCCTGTAGGTGTCTTCAGACGCACCAGAAGAGGGCATCAGACACCATTACAGATGGTTGTGAGCCACCATGTGGTTGCTGGGAACTGAACTCAGGACCTCTGGAAGAGCAATCAGTGCTCTTAACCGCTGAGCCATCTCTCCAGCCCAAATCTGTTTTTCTGAAAAGACTAATCATATTGTTAAACATTGGCAAGAGGAACTTTAAACAGAAGTGTAAAAATCAAATTTGGGGATGGAAATGAGATGCAGGGGTGGGGGTAGGGCAACACACAGATTCTGTGAGCATCAAAATGGTGCAAATACAGACAGCTTTGTGCTAACACATTTGAACATCTGATAAAAAAAATAATCATTTCCTAGAAAAATTGAAAAAAGAAAAATATCTTAGTGATCACATACTGCCACAGAAGTTAAACATATGGAGAACTTTCCTGAAAGACGCCTTCACCAGCACATTCTGCTCCCCACGTCTCACAGTGCCAACACTACCTCTGTAAGATCTCGGGGAGCTCCCAACACAGTTTGTCAGTCCACTGGAAACAAACTAAGGCTATCCTGCTAGCTTATCACAAAAGAGGAAGACATTGAGTCAACTTCTGAACAAAGCCGTTACAGTCCCAAACCAAATAATATCAATAAATCCAGTCCAGAAATGTCTAAGCTCAAGACTGAGCTGTGTATGCCTAGGAGCACAAACTGGTGGCATGCATTAAAAAAAAAAGTGCATGTGTATCCCCACCTTAACAGAAATAAACGAGAGATGTCATGTAATTATTTTCTCTGGTTAGACGTATATTTATAATTTTGAAGAAATATTTGAACGAATTGGGAATAGAACATAACATCCTTGATCTGAAAGGCATTTTAAAAGATTAAATACAGCGTATCTTGAACACACAATATAAAGATTGGGAGAAGAAATAAAAGGCTCATGCACGGGCAGTATGGCTGTACGTAGAGGCAAGTCCAAGTAAGGCAGTGTATCGTCAGAAGTTCTAAAGTGCTAGCAAGGTTGCTTACGTGGGTCTATTCCTGCTGCTATAACAAAATACCCGGGAACCTTTGGAATAACAGGTTTCTTTTCTCCGCGCGTTTTAGACGAACTCGGAAGCCGACCGTCAAAGCGCCTGGTGATGGGCGGTGCTCTGCTCTGTAGACGGCGCCTCTGACTGTTTCCTCGCCTGCAGAGGTGCAGAAAGGTGAGGTTCCTCCTTCTGTGCCTTTGAGGTGGGCACTGAGCCCACTAATAAACCAGGGCAGACCCCCACCCACCAACCATCCTTCTCCCAGACAACAGAGCCCTCTGAATCGTTCCTTTCCTAAATGCTGAGGTTCGGTTTCAACGGTGGCTTTGAAAGTACGAGAACTTTTGGTCCCAATATCCATGCACAAAACCCAATTACTGCTCCTTAATCCAGAAAACATTTTGTTTTCTGAGGTAAAGTCTGACTGCACTATCCAGTCTGGCCTTGAATCTGTGTCCCTTTTGCTGGGGTTACAGGTGACTGTCACCATGCCTGGAAGGAAAGGGAATTTTAAAAGGCTATCGTTTATATAGCATCAAACTCACCAGCTAATTACAACTTTCTAAATGGGTCTAGCAGCTATTCTTCACTGGTAGAATACGTATTGATCATGCTTAAAGCTCTGGGTTCAATCCCCGGCACTGTAAAGAAAAAAATAAAATAAAAATAAAATAAATAAATAAATAAAAATAATGTGTAAGACTTATGGAAAACCATAAGACATCTCTGAGAGAAATTAAATACCAAAAGAAACAGGCTGGGGGTATGTTGTGTCCAGGAACAGAAAGATTCATTAGTGTGAAAAATATACCTCCCCTGCCCCCCCCAAAAAACTGATTTACAAATCTAATTCAATTCCAGTGAATAAGTCTAAATGTTTGTTGGAGATTTGAGACCTGGAATTTGACCCCCACCTCATTTAAAAATTTATGACACTGTAAAGGTCCAAGGATAACCAAGAACCTTTTGAAGAAGAAAGCATGGGTGTGGTGCCCTTGGAATCAAGGCTTATGTAATGTTCACAGCAGCTTGATGTTAATGTGAGGACCCTGTAAGAGACAAAGAAATAGAGAAAGACCCAGGGACAGACACGGGGCATGTGCCGTAGCAAAGGGTGAAACTCAAGAGAATCAACCTACGTTAACTGTGAAAAGCAAACATATGGTTTCTAGAAACAAACAGGGAATAAGATCCTTGATTTTCTATATGCCACATCCAGAAGTCAATGATCTCACTAAGTGTCCCCAGTCCTGACTCTCACGGTCTTTCTGCCTCTTTTCCCGCAGTGTGTCCCGAGCCTTAGGTGTAGCCGTTGCTATAGATGGTCCATCTGGGCTGGGTGCTTTGTGGACACTTGCTCTGGGCGTGCTGACAGCAGTAGTTGTGTGTAACCATCAGTCTCCATCTGCGGCAGAGCGAGGTTTCTTTGATGAGGAATGACAGCTGTACTTATCTATCTATGGTATAAGGACAAGAAGTTAGAAGACAGTGGGGAACTATATTAAGCCAGCAAAATGGTCGTAGTAGGGTGTCCTCTAGGATCTAGGCATGACCCCTCTAGCTACTGGTTCTCAGGTATGTGTACAGTGCCAGGCATAAATTCCTTCCTACTGAGTGGGCCTTACATCCTATCAGACAGCTGCTGGTTACCCACAGATATTAGGTCCACTGCTGCACTGTTAGGGACACCTCGCTGGGATGATTGTAATTGGAGTTCTCATGATTTACACCTGAGAGGATTATTGATTGCTTTTTTTCTTCTGGCGGTTACATAATGCCTTCTGACACTGTGAGAGCTAGCCCTCGGGGAGAAGGCCTTAAAGACAGTATCAGCCTGATTTCGCTAAGTCCTGTGATTATTAAAGTGAGCAGTTTTATTAGCAATGGGGTCCTACCCTCCCAAAGCAATGGCAATAAACTGCACTGTTTTGAGGATCTCTTGCCTCCCTGAGCCCAGCAAGTTGAAGGGAGGTATCATTTCTCCGACTGGCCGTTTGCTAAAAAGTCTACAGTTTCTCTGGAGGAAACATTACTCATCAATGTGTGGCAACTAGTCTTAAATCATTAACTTACTTAAAATGAGACATTTTTGCGTGGCTCTTTTCATAACTGTTGAGTAGTTCTCAAGCATGAAACTTTGTAGGTGATGATGAATTGCCGCAATGCTGACTTCCGGCCAGGCTGTGGGCGTGGCTTTAAACCCTCAGCCTATCACTAGCACACCTCCCCAGAGCACACAATGAAACCCAGACTGTCAGCCCTCTCTCCTCTTCCACTTAAGGCTGGGAGAGTTGAAATTTCACTTTTCCTAGGTGATCTGATGCTGCGACACTTTGAGAAGTGTCTCGGCTACTTTTCTATTACTGTGAAAGGATACCATGACCAAGGCGATTTATAAAAAGTAAGCATTTACTTTGGGAGCTTGTTTACAGTTTTTAGAGGGTGAGTCTGTGACCATCATAGTGGGAGCATGACAGGGGGACATAAATGAGAGCTTACAATTAATCTAAAAGTGGGGCGGGGGGAGGGAGGGAGGGAGGGAGAGAGACAGAGAGATAGAAACAGAGACAGGAGATTCAGAGAGAGAGACAGAGAGAGACAGAAAGAGAGAGAGACAGAGAGAGAGGGAGCAAGCTAACTGGGAATGGCTTGGGGTTTTGAAATCTTTTTTTTTTTTTTTCCGGAGCTGGGGACAGAACCCAGGGCCTTGCGCTTGCTACGCAAATGCTCTACCACTGAGCTAAATCCCCAGCCACGGGGTTTTGAAATCTTAAAGCCCACTCCCAGTAACACATCTCTGACAAAGCATCTCTTCCAACAATGCCACACTTTTTAAAACTTCCCAAACAGTCTTATCAACTTGGGACCAAGCATTTGAACATATGCGCCTATGGGAACCATTCTCGTTCAAATCACCACATGAGCTATTGTTCATATGAAATATTCCTGCATGATGTGGGCTGGAGTGATATAGCACTGATACCTTAACAGTGATAATAATACGAAAAGGGAACCAGCTCACATGTTCATCAGTTGCTAACTGGTCAGTAAGCCATAGGATATGTGATTCCGATTGGCATGAGGAAGGAATGAAACACAGAAACCAGCATTAACATGGATGAATCATGAGAAGTTCATAGAATACCATGAATAGGATAGAGAAGGAGAAGAGAGGAACAATAGAATACCATACTTTATGGAATGTTCTCCAAGGGAAACACTACCATTTTCATCATCTCTGCTGTGGTCCTGCATGTAAGGGAGCCCATCCGAACAGACACTGAGTGCTTGTTCACCATTGGCATCCGTTCACCAAAGCTCCCAATGGGCTGCTGGGTCACTGGATTTGCTTGAGTTTTCAGCCACTCCTCCCAGCCTCACTGCACATGACCTCAGGGTCTTGGAAAGTACTAGAGAATACAAGCTGGGGGAGATTAGTTGAGAGGGGCTCCATCCATGCAGCTATGGGGAGCAGTCTTCTGGGTACGGTACGGATTTTCCAGAGTGGTTGTTTTGGGGGTCACTCATGCTCCAGCCAGTAAGACTCCACTGATGCTCTGGAAGTGAGCCCGACAAACTCAAGGACTCCCTGAGTGAAATTTGGTTGTACTTAGGTTTGTCCTTGGGATATTATGGAGAGAAGGTAGATGTCTAGGTCCCCCTAGGAGGAATTGTAATGACACGAGACAAAACTAAGAACAAAACTGTTTTGGAGGGAATGGAGAGATGACTCTGTCCCGTGTGTAATAGAGATCCAACTCTGAGACCTCACATCCACACAAAAGCCAGATGCTGGAGAGCAAGGCAGGGAAGATCCCTGGGCTCACCGTTCAGCCAGTCTACGTGAATTAAGATATCCTTCTCAAAAAGTAAGGTGAAAGTGATTCAAAGAGACCCCTGAATACACACACACACACACACACACACACACAGATACACACACAGACACACCACATACAAATACACACAGACACATACACACACACATCACATACAAACACACACATACAGACATACACACAGATACACACACACAGACACATACACACACACAGAGAGATACACACACAGACATACCACATACAAACACACACAGACACATACACATACACAGACACACACACACAGACACACACACACAGACACACTCACACATAGACACACATACACAGATACACACACAGACACACCATATACAAACACACACATACAGACCCACACACGGATACACACACAGACGCATATACTAGCAAACACATACAGACACACAGAGAAACACACAGTCATGCAGAAACAAACACACAGCCACACACACACACGTACATACAGACACACACAGATACACATACAGACACAAAACAGACACACAGACACATACACACACACAGATAGACACACGCACATGCACACACAGACACAGACACGCACACACAGACACAGACACACACACACACACACAGAAACACATACAGACACACACACACACACACACACACACACACACACACACACACACACGTAGTAAGGGTATACAGGATTAAGATCATTAAGCCGAGCAGGAGACTGACGACCACACATTGCCTCAGTCGTCATCTCTCTTGGAAGCAGATGGGTAACTGGAAGATGCCCATGGTGCTCAATATTGCTGTCATGCCCCAGTCTGGTTAAAGACAGGTCACGTGGGTATTTTTTTCTACAGTTACTCTTTGAAGCAAACATATCTATCTTTGGATGAGGCTCTGGGAACACTTCCCTAGAGCCCCCAAATGAATCCATCAAAAGTTAAAAATTCCACACCAGTCCTTCCCAAGTCTGGGTCACCCATTTCTGGAAAGTGAATAGGATGTAAATAGTCTAAGCTGTTTCTGAAGCCAGGCCCTCCCACCATCCTCCGAGTCTCTTTTGAGCACATCAAACTGCCACAGAGACAAGTCACAATATATACACAGTACATGTCGGCTAAATTCAGAGGCATTAAAAAAAAAAAAACCCAAAAACAAAAACATTTTTTCCCTAGCAGAAATCCAATTCACACAGAGATGCGACTTTTTCCACAAAAAGAATGAAACACATTTTTCATCATTATGCAATATAGTTTAGCTCCTGAGCGCGCCAGGCTATCAAACCTGTCACTCTAGGAAAGACGCATTGTTCTCTGTTTGCATAGCCAAGGCTCTTTGTGGGTGCCTTTAAAACCGTTTTCCAGAACAATGAAACAGTCTGCTTGCAAGTTAACCCGAGACGGAGGATTGCTTCCAACCTTTAAATGGAGTTGAGTGTACGGCACAGACACCTCTGTCTGTTCCTTTCTTCTTCCTCTCTCCCCTCTTGCCTATTTCCTCTCAGCAGAGTTACCTCTCTTGCCCTGGTTCTCTCTTGGAGCATTTCTCCTAGGGAGCGTCCAGCCAGTTGGTGTTGCTTATGCCCCTTGAGGGCAAGCACGATATAATCCCTCTTCAACATGACAGCCTTCCAAATAGCTTAAGACAGTTGCTGCTTTTTTCTTTCCTTGCTCAGTCTCACAGCCGGGTCCCAGATGACAATTTTTGAGCCCTTCGCCATCCCTGTAGATGTGAAGAGAACTCAGGTATAAAGTCGTGTTCCAGCTGCAAGGGGGAGGAAAACTGTTTTCTCTCTACCTGTCTCACGTTAATTGTCTGGGGCCCTGTAAATTAAACTGACAAAAGACGGACGCGCTAGAGAAAAACAGACGGAAGTTTACTAACATCTGTAACATGTATTCGCTTGGGGATGACAAGTGGTGAGAAATGTGGAGGAGAATCTAGGCCTCTATAGCATCTGTCTCAGTCAGTTCACCTTTGCTATGACAAAATAACTGAGGTTAGATGATGGGAAAAAAAAAAAAACCCAAACATAGTTAGCCTTCTGTTTTGGAGCTGGACAGGTCAAGAGTCTATGTCAGTATGTTTTCTACGCCCATTCATTTGCCAATGGACACCTCAGTTGGTTCTACATCTTGGCTCTGTGAATAGGCTTTAAATAAACACTGGAGCGTAGCTAATTCCCTGGTGTGTTGCTTTGTTTTCCTGTGGAGCTATTCATGGACTTGGGGAAACTAGATCATATGGTAGACAGACCTCTTAGGTTTTGGGGGGCCTCCATAATGCCCTGTATATTGGCTGCTCTAATTTTTACTTCTGCCAACAGTGCCGGAGCCCCCCTTTCTCCATATCCTTTGCTATCTTGTCCTTTTGATTATGAATTTTGTAACTGGGGTGAACAGCTGTCTTGTAGTCATTGAGGTTTGCACTCACCTGATAACCTGTGGTGCTGAATATTTTTATATACTTCTGCACTATTTATATACCTTCTTTTGAGAAATATCTGTTCAGATAGTCTGTGCATTTTAAAATTAGATTCTGTTGAGCTTTGTTCTCTTTCTTCCTTCCTTCCTTCCTTTCTTTCTTTCTTTCTTTCTTTCTTTCTTTCTTTCTTTCTTTCTTTCTTTCTTTCTGTTTGGTTTTTCAAGACAGGGTTTTCTCTGTGTAATAACCCTGGCTGTTCTGGAACTCACTTTGTAGAACAAGCTGGCCCCAAACTCACCTGCCTCCTCAGTGCTGGGTCTGAAGATGTGGACCAACATGCCCAGCCACTGAGTATTCCTTATACATTCTGGTTATTAATCCCCTTTCCAACAAGTAGTTTGCAAATATTCCTAGTACACTGGCCTTTTATTTTTTTCAAGCGTTGCTTCCTTAGCTTTGTAAATGCTCCCTAATCTGATATGAATCCATTTTTTTTCTGTACTTTTATTTTATTGCCTGTACTTGTAGAAGGTCTTATCTAAGGAAAAAAACCACTGCCTCTGTGGATGCCTTGAAATGTTTTCTTCTAATACTGTCATAGTTTCAGCTATGTAACCTGGGTTGGCCTCACCGTCTCAGTCCTCCTGAATTAAATCCCCGTGGTGCCGTGGCTGACTTTTGATGCTTGTATGTATCGAGAGACAGAGGTCCATTTCTATTTTTTAGCATATCCAATTCTCCCAGCACCACTTACTAAAGGGACTGCCCTCTGCAGAAAGCATGTTTTGGACGTCCTCATTGAGCAGCAGCCGACTTACTTTGGGTTCTGGGTTTTGTTCTATTGGTCTACGGGTCAGTGTTTTTTGCTAGCGCCACACCGTGCTGGTTACAATAGCTCACAGTAGATCTTGAGATGGGATGCTGCCCTGTTTCCAGTGTCTCTCTTTCTGCTCAGATCTCATTGCCTTATCTGTTTGTACTCTTTTGAGGTTCCATGTGAATTTTAGGATTTTTCCCCCCATTCTATGAAGAGAGAGAGGCGGGCAGCCTTGTTCTTTTGTAACAGTGCTTTCATGAGAACTCCCCAGGATGCCCAGCGAGTCACAGCGATTCCCCTGGAGAGCAGTACCACACCTGGTCTAATTGCTGTGCTCTAGGATTCAAAAGGATGCCCCTTCACCTCCTCACACGGGGATGACACTTCCAACCCATGAACCCAGGAGTGGTGGGGAGACACACTCCACCCCTCATAATCAAAGTGTTACAGCATCTCAGCAAGAACAGTGACTTTTGTGTGCAGGGCCCAGGTAAAGGGCTCAGCTTCCAGCTCTGATTAAGTTAAGAGAAAGCAAACATATGGGCAACGTAAGAGTAGGTAATGGTGAGTTTGCTATGTGGATCTGTCCAGGGGTAAGGTTCTCTCTAGTCATTCATCTCTGCCTTTCCTGGGAGAGAAGGAAGAAGGTAAACACAAATCTATTTTCTAATTTTTAGGCAAATAGGAGGAGGGCAGAGAGAGATCGCTTATACTGCTTCTCCTCTATTGACATTGGGTGGAAATCACCTGTATGCCAGCATGGCATCTTTGACGGTAGAAACACCTGCTGCCCTTCACAGCCCTAACATAACCAGTCTAGACCGCCCCAGGGTCATCACGTCCACATTTCTGAACATCAGACAATCCTTCGCACCATGCGCTAACGGATGATAATGTGTTTGGTGTCAGAAGCCATTATTGACTGATGCCAAGTGTAGGTACTGAAGGGAGAAAAAGGAGGAAATTAGTTGGTTTTTTTTTTTTTTTTGAAAAGCAAAAGCTCTTACAACCATCTTTGTGAAATGTTTATTATCGGTGCCTGGTTGTCATGCAGCACAATAACAGCTGATCTCAGAACCTGAAGGGCTGCCGAGCAAATGAAGGATCTGTCAGATTACATTCACCATGCACTGGGTTTGACAGCGGCAGTTAACTCTAGATAAGTGGGCAGGGGCTTCACAGTGTGCGGGCTCATTGTGTGAGTAACAGATCACGTCTGAAGGCTCAGTGATTTCACACAATGCAAGTTTATTTTGTGTCTCTTTACTACCCAGTGTGGGTTCCTGTAAGAAGGGCTGTCTCTTAGTAGAGATTCAGGGGCCCAGCCTCTCTGCCTGCTGTTGTCAAGGGGAAGTTCCCAGGTTTTCCCTGAGGTTGTGGGCTGGGATCCTATTATAATTAAGCAGTGGAAGGGCGGAGAACAAGGCTGCTAGCCTATAGGAGGCCAGGTACAAGGATGCATGGATGACATCACTCTTTGCCTATGATCTGTCACTTAGTCCCAGGGCAAACCTATCCACAGAGATGCTTGGAAATGCAGCTGTTAGGGGTCAGAGGCATACACCATGGTATGGAGTTTATATATGCTAACCATTTTGAATTAAAGGAGACCAGAGGGCCTTCATGGTGTCGCGGGATGCAGATCTTGCCCATGTACCACTGTTTGCCCCTCACGTGTAGGGAGTGCTTTCTCTTACGCTCCTTAAGTGACTGGAGGATGCTCTTCTGGTTGAAATGCAATCGTATTGGCCTTCCTCCTTAAATCTCCTTGTTCAGAGAAAAACATGGAGCCAAAGACTAGACTGGTCTCCACGTTTTTACATTAATGTCCCCTAGCAACACTTCTTCCGGTAGGGCTCCATCTCCTAAAGGTTCCACTTCCTCCAACAGTGCCACCAGACCACGAGTTCAAATATGCGAGCAATTAGGGACATTTTCAATTCAAACCACCACACTCCCCCTCTAAAAATGTCCACAGTCCCACTCCCCTCTCCTCTACCTAGAGAACCTCTAAGTTTTTAAACTACCTGATCCTTTGGGGTTTACCAAACTCATTTTGTACTCCAGCCCTGGTCCACACCTGGGACCCTTCACCCTAGAGTATTAGTTGAGTTAGGGTCACTATATTCACAGAGATGAATATCCCTGCCCCAGGGATGGCTTGAGGGATATGCAGATATCGTAACACTTCATATTTAGGGCTAAAAAAAACCATGTCCAATTCTCTAGCTAGGTTCTAGTCTTCAGACTGAACCTGAAACTCTCAGAGATGTAGCACATCAGCTCCTTTCTACCCTAGGGGCTCCAACACCAGGGATATGCCAGGTCTAAAACTAGCAAGAAATGGGGAAGGCACTAACATTGTTATTACATTTGTGTGTGTGTGTGTCCACCCCAGAGCACACATGTAGAGGTCAGATTAAAGTTTGTAAACTTGGTTCTTCTGTTCCTCTGTGTGGTTCCTGGGGATCAAACTCAACTCATTTCTCTTGGTGGCAAGCACCTTTACCCTCTGAACCATCTTGCTGGTCAGTAAGGCACTTTTAGACAAGAAGTGAGCTTATTCCAGAGATACACCTTTACAGTGGGTAAATCTTCCTCCTCCTTCTCCACCTCCTCCTCCTTCTCCTCCACTGTGGGGAGCGGGTGTGGCGGCAGTCCCAAGATGGCGCCCAGGACTGCAGCTAAGTCTCATGACTAGCTCCTGACTTCCTCACACACCTGAAACTAGCCACGTCCATTGTGAGAGCTGCGCAGGCACACCATGACGCAAGATCAGGCCATGTGACGTGGACCCATGAACTGAGATTACGCAGTCTGGACTGAGGAGGCAGAGTTGAGGGAGGATATAAGGGAGTGTGCTCGGGGGCTGGGAGAGAGAGGGAAGAAAAGAGAAGAGAGATTGCTGCTTGCATGCCGAAAGAAAGGTTCCTGAATAAACTGCTTTGAGAAGAATGTCGTGGTGTCGCTCCTTTCTGTGGGACAGAGAAGGAGACGACACTCCACCCCACATCTCATTGGAATTCAATTTCCTCAGTTGGCATAGAATTTCACAGAGAGCCCCTACCCCTTTGTCTTTAGGGAGAAAGAGAACAGGGCTGGTCAGAGAGAACTACATTCTAAAGCCTTAGGAAGGCCTTCCAGTTTCCTTTAATTCTATGTGCTTTGCTTATTAAATGTCATAATTTGGGGTGCTGCTTTCTGTGCTTCAACACTGGGAAGGAGAGGAGAAGCCTGCAGCAGCCTCTCTTAGCCCCCATTGCTTAGTTTCACATGAGGACGCAGGTCCGTGGCCAGTAGAAATGGAGGCCATGCTTTGTTGAGGGATCCTGATAAGTTCCCATCAGACACTAGAGGACTAAGGCTCCTAGAGACTTCCAGAGAGTATGAAGATGAGCTCAAAACCACAGCTTCTGAGGTCATGGGTGTTTGTGCTGTGCCTACTTCTGTCAGTAAGGGAGGACAATGGCCCTGCCTGCAGAGACCCAAACCAGCAGAGCCACAGTTCTTCTGAGAGGAGATGGAACACTTACCGGGCTGGGGGCACACATTTCTACCCAACCTGCTACAAGGTTGGGCCATTGCACACTCTAGATAGATGCTCTACTAAACATGGCTTAAAGTGTGGAACCTGATTCCATTAACAGTATATTCTGTAACAGTGATCTTAGGTCAGAAGACATGAGCCAAGCAGGCAGTGAGACATGGGACAGAGCTGATATAGAAGGCAGGATGGCAGCAAAGATATTTCCCCCTCTTGACTAGGGCAATCGTATCACTTCCTGAGTGAGTTGAGGGGAGAAGCAATTGCCCACAAAACATAACCCACAAGCGAAGAAAATAGCAAGGTGAGGCAGAAGATATAATTAACCTTCTTCACATGGAACAAATTCCCAGGTTTAAAATTATGCTTAGGTGGAAAGCTTGATATTGAAATATTTAAGTATTGCAGTGTCATGGTGAGCGTTCATTGTCAATTTGACAGAAACTAGAGTCACCTGGGAGACAGGCCTCTGGGCATTCCTGAGAGGAAGTATTTTGATAGTGTTAATTGATGTGGAAAGACATCTCAACTACGGGTAATACTTTTTCCCTCAGCAGGGGATTCTGGACTGTGTAAAGTTGAGAAAGTGAGCTGCGGTTGAGTTCACTGCACCGTGACTTCCGGATGTGGATGTAATGAGAAAGCTTCCAGCCCCTGCAACCTTCCCTACCCTGCCATGGTGGACGGCACCCTTAAACTGTGAGCCAGGAGAAACCCTTTCTCCCTTAAGTTGCTATTGTCAGGGAGGTTATCACAGCAATAGGAAAAGAAACTAGAAATATGTAGAAATGGTTATCATGGCCTCATACAAAGTGGTTCGATGCCATCACGAAGTATTCCATATTTGAGGGTACTGATTTTGCATGGTTACATAATTTTTAATAAATAAGTAATATTTCTCAGCTTTACAAAAACAAGCATAATTGACAAACAAACAAACAACAAAAACCTCAGACCAGAGGCTGAGAGATGGCTCCATCAAGTACTTGCTGAACAAGCATGAAGATGCAAATTCAGAATCCTGGTGCCAGGCACCAAAACCAGGCACCAAAGCCAGGCACCAAAACCAGGCACCAAAGCCAGGCACCAAAACCAGGCACCAAAGCCAGGCACCAAGGCCAGGCACCAAGGCCAGGCACCAAAGCCAGGCACCAAAGCCAGGCATGTATTTGTTAATTTCAGCCCTGGGGAGGCAGAGACCTTATCACAAAAAGATAAGGTAGAGAGCAATTGAAAAAGACATTTAAAATTGCTTCAGGAGTAAACACACACACACACACACACACACACACACACACACACACACACACTTAATTTTTTTGAGAACTGGGAATAAATAAGTCAAAATATTAATGCGGGGCCTGGGAGTGTAGCTCAGCTGGTAGGGTGCTTGCCCAGCATGCACAAAGCCTTGGTTTCTAATACCAGCACTGCACACAGGGCATGGTCGCACCTGGAGTCCCAGAACGCAAGCGATGAAGGCAGGAGGGTCAGAAGTTCAAGGCCATCCTCAAAAATACAGGAAGGTCAAGGACAACACGGACTGCGTGAAATTCTGTCTCAAAACAAAACAAAGATGCTGATGTAACCCCCAAACCATAATAATATGGCTGATCTTTTCTTTTTTAATATGCTCTATATTTTTGAGTTTTAAAAAACAGAGTGAAAAGGCATAAAAAAAAAAATAAGAGGCTCAGCTGGTTGATGTTCCCAAGGTTTCGTAATTGTAATTGTACTCAGTCTGTTCTAGTTAAGTTTCTGTTGCTGTGATAAACTCCATGACCAACAGCAATTTGGCGAGGAAAGGGTTTATTTCGTCTTTTGGGAAGTAGGCTATTGTTGGCAGAAATCAGGAACTCCAGAAGGGCAGGGACTTGGGGCAGGAACCACAGAGGACCACTTACTGGCTTACTTCCAAACCTTTGCTCAGCTAGCTTTCTTACACAAGCCAGGACACTCTGCCTAAGGATGGTACTGCCCACAGTGGACTGAACCCTCCTGCATCCATTGGCAGTCAAGGAACTGCTCCCACAGACATGTCCCTGGGCTAATCTGATAGAGATGACCTAATTCGAGACTCCCCTAGATAATTCTGAGGTGTGTCAAGTTCATTGAAACAGACTAGGAAACCTACCATTTACATGGGACAGGATTTATTTTTTTCCCATTCTCAGAGCAAACAAAGGCTTATGTTGTTGAACTCATTGTTATCACAGAGTTGGGGTGTGAGTGAACCTAGACTTGAACTCAGGTCTTTGGGCTTTGGAATCCAGGTTTCTTCTATTTCCTCTTCAGGAGCAGTAACAATCTTCTGATGATATAACAACATGCATTAGAAGGAAAGACACCAGCTCCCTCCTGCTAGTGCCCAGATGAGTGACAGAGCTACAGGCTCTGGAGAGTGACCATTCAGACAGTACTAGGCCATACCGGATGAGACAGGTGGCTTGGGGTACGTGGTGCTTATCTAGAATAACCGTGGATTTGAGAAATCCCCAGATCAAAGCTTAGAAAAAAATTTAAATCTCTGCAGAATCCATCCAATCTTGCTTTATCACCTCTGCAGGAAAAACTTTCTTGATTTTTTAAAGCAGCTGTTATTTCTGATACAAACTAACCCCAAAGTTAACCCCTTAATGGAACCATCTTAGCAGTTTAATCCTTATTTTGTGGGTCAAAATTTCGGTAAGGCTATAGCTAGGCCGTCTTCATGACTACAGTCAGATGTCAGCTGGAGCTCCCCTGAATGGAAGACTCAATTGTACCGGCCATTCCAGAATGCCCACTTCACTGTTTGCCAGCTAACGTTGGCTGAATGCTCTGTCTGCTAAGAGCTCACGCGTGGCCCCTTTAACACACACAGTTCAAGATGTTTGAACTCTGAACTGGGAGATCCAGCTTCCCTTGGGAGGACACCCTGAAAGAGCCAGGCAATACCCTCTGGGACCTGCCTCGGGGTCATGTAGCACCCTTCTGCAGCATTGCCAGACACACCTGCGCCAGCAGACCACATTCCAGGGGAAGAAATCAGGCCAAGCCTGCTGCTAGAAGAGAGGCAAGGTCACCTTGTAGAACACGTGGGGGTGAAAAATACTGTTCGAGCTATTTATGAATAAGATCAAACCTGCTTGTCATTTAATCAGTGTTTTCCAATCTCTGTCACCTTATAGCGCACGCTCCTTAATGTGTGTATGGCTTGTGACACACCAATTATAAAGCTCTGACAGTTAACTCTCCGTGACAAAGAATGCTTCCCCTGCTTATGGCATAGCCGGAGCACATTCAAGAGCAAGATCTCCCATTCATCAGAGCATCCATCATGATCACGGCGGGGAGCAGGGCCATGGGCAGGCAGGATGCTGGAGCAGTAGCTGAGAGTTTATGAGTTGAAACAACAACTATGAGAGAAGGGGAGGGTGAGAAGGGAGGGGAGGGAGGGAGGGTGGAGGAGGGAAAGAGGGAGAGAGAAAACAAGCACACAGGAGTTAACTAGAAGGCCATGGACTTTTGAAACCTCAAAGCCAGTGACACACCTTCTCTAGCAGGGCCATAACCTCTAATCCTTCCCAAGCTGTTCTACCAACTGGGAACCAAGGATTCAAGTATATGAGCCTCTGGGGGCCTTTCTCATTCAAACCACCACACTTGCTATGGTATACTATATATATTATAGTATGGTATAATATAGTATTGTATAGTATAGTATAGTAGCAGCCATCATTTTGGAGGCTGAATGTTCACATGGTCCCAGTTGTTTGGTCTCTGTAAGAACTCTTGCAGGCACGCCCAGCATTTTGTCTTCTAGGCAATTCTAGTACCTGTCAATTTGACAATTCAAGTCAACCATTTCCAGTGCATCCCTTGACCACTCGACACCCAGATTAACACTTTTAAACCATAACCTACCACCCCTTGTCCCTAATAGTCTCAACCACCATCTCATAATGCAAATGCATTCAGTATAACTTCGAAAGTCACCATAACCACACACAGTGTTCAAAAGTATAAGTGTACAGTCTCCTCTGAGATTCAGGTACATCAAAAAACACATTCCATACTTCTAATACACATTGGCACAGAGTGAACTCTCCCATTCCAAAATGGGTGGGAGCACATCAAGAAAAAAAAATCAGAAGAAGGAAAGACTGAATTCCAGTGGAACATATCAACTCTTGCGACTCCATGTTTGGCACAAGGGATTCATCTGGACTCTGGAGGGCTTAGGGATCTCCAACCTCCTCCTCTCATGCTGCAATGCACATCGCCTCTCTCCTGGGCTAGATCCACTCTGTAAATGCAGTTTGCCTCAGCAGCTGTCCCAGAGTACTGGCAAGCTAGCATCCTGGGGTCACCATTCCAACTTAGGCTTCACCTCCTCGGCCCTATGCAATAGTCCCTCTTGGCATCCTCACATGGACTCTGACCCTGCCACACATTGCCTCTCCTCGGTGATCTTCTGCAACTGTGTAATAAGGCCTCTATGATACCCTTACTCTTGTACCTTTCATGCTCTGTGGACAACGCGGCCAACTTTCTGCTGCCAACTCAAGGTATAGCCTGGTCTCCTGGACCAGAGTTGCATCAGCTTCTGTATTTCCTTCATGTGGGTTCTCCTACTTAAATGAGTTTCACAGGATAGAGCCTTTCTTGTATGGGGTCCTGCCCTCAGGGCAGTAGGCCCTATCATTAACCTCGAAAGACTGTAGCTACTTTCTCAGCAACAGACTTGTCTGCAACTTTAAGCCTCTACTTACCCTCAAGATTATACATTGCTCTTTTTTTTTTTTTTTTTGCTGTCCTCTCTTACTTTAGACCTAGATAAGAGCTGTGAGCCATGACCATGACAAGGCCTGGGTGCTGTCTTGCGTTAAATTTTCCTCCTCCAAACAGATCAGTCCATTTCTTCTTAATTCAGCCTCCTTTGAGTCCTTGGGGACATAGACAGATTGAAGCTACATTTCTTGTTAGACTATAACACGAATGGATGCTAGCCCATTTCCAATAGAGTCCTTATTTCCCTCTGAAACTTTAAGAGCTAAGCCTCCACTGTCCTCACTTCTCTCTGAATTCTGGTCTTCCAAATGCCACCAGACTGACCCATTAAATTCCACACACAGAGACCTAGGGTTTTCATAGTTGGAAACTTCAGTGTTCCTTCCCTATAAAGTATTTCCAAAGAATTAAGGACATATGATCAGGTTTATCAGAATAAAGGACCACTCCCGGGTCTATGTGGTCTATGTTATTTACTTTTCTTGCAGCTGAAAAGAAGCAACTGAAGAGAGAAAGGGTTTATTTCACCTCACAGTTTGAGGCAATATCATCCATCATGGCTGAGAAGGTGTAAGGGCAGAAGTGGGCAGAAGTGTGAGGCAGCTGGTCACACTACATCCATATGTGAAGGCAGGAGGGTGTACTAATTGGACACACGGCACCTGTATGTAAGGCAGGAGTGTGAGGCAGCTGGTCACACCACATCTGTATGTAAGGCAGGAGTGTTAGTCAGCTGGTCACACCACATCTGTATGTAAGGCAGGAGTGTGAGGCAGCTGGTCACACTACATCTGTATGTAAGGCAGGAGTGTGAGGCAGCTGGTCACACCACATCTGTATGTAAGGCGGGAGTGTGAGTCGGCTGGTCACACCACATCTGTATGTAAGGCAGGAGTGTGAGTCGGCTGGTCACACCACATCTGTATGTAAGGCAGGAGTGTGTACTAACTGGTCACACCACATCTGTATGTAAGGCAGGAGTGTTAGTCAGCTGGTCACACCACATCTGTATGTAAGGCGGGAGTGTGAGTCAGCTGGTCACACCACATCTGTATGTAAGGCAGGAGTGTGAGTCGGCTGGTCACACCACATCTGTATGTAAGGCAGGAGTGTGAGTCGGCTGGTCACACCACATCTGTATGTAAGGCGGGAGTGTGAGTCAGCTGGTCACACCACATCTAGAGTGGAGAGAGATTAGTGGTGATATTTATCTTGCTTTCTTCTTTCTATCCAGTCTGACCTTACCCTGGCCACAGACATTTAGGGTGGGTCTTTCCACCTCAACAAACCTACTCTGGAAACTCCCTCACAGGCATGCCCAGAAGTGCATCTCCTATGAGAGTGTAGATCCTGTGAGGTTGACAATCAGTTTATAAGCATCGCCATGGTGAACTGGAGCGATGGGTGCATGAGGGTTCACTGTATATGCATTCATTATACACATTTGCACTCCACTATATGCTCGGAAATGCCAGAATAAAGGGCCTAATGAAACCATGTATGCTGCATCAGCATATTAACCGTATATTGATAATAATCAAATTATATAGTACACTGCAGTTTACAGAGCACTTTTCATACATAATTTAATCCTAACCTCAGGCCTGCGGGAGGATCTTACTATCTCCATTTTATAGGAAATAATTTCAGAATGATTAAGTCAATGCCCCAGAGCCCATGAGCTAGTGGGATATAAAATGAGACCCAAATCCAAGCCTTCGATTCCTGAATACTCCGTTCTAGCTGGTGAGGCAGAGGACAATCCAGGTAAGACTGATTTTTCCTTAACTTCTGAGCTTTAGAAGAACGACACTGATGATACTTAGCTTGTCTTGGTGACTGGGAAAACCTGGTCTGGCCCTTTCTAGAAAGGGCATTGTAGGTTGTGAAGTGCCTTCTAAATTTAGCACAGCCTAGATAGCCTAGTTTGCCAGTGAGGGCTGCTACGAAAAAGGAGGGCAGTATTTTGGCTCTCTTGAGCAGTGGTTCTCAACCTGTGAGCTGCTATCCCTTTGGGGTTGAATGACCTTTTCACAGGGGTCGCATATCAGATATCCTGCATATCAGATATTTACATTATGATTCGTAATAGTAGCAAAATTGTAGTTATGAAGTAGCAATGAAAATAATGTTATGGTTGGGGTCACCATAGCATGAGGAACTGTATTAAAGGGTCGCAGCATTAGGAAGGCTGAGAACCACCACTCTAGAGGCTTCTGTAGGGCAAAGCATGCCCTTAGAACCTCTGTATTCCCTTCTGCGGACTTCTTCACATCCCCAATCCCATCCCCTGTTTCACTATTAACTGGGGATGCTGAAGATGCTCTCCCTTGGTGCATCTGGGTGCAGGTCATTGTCACTGGTAGGCAGTGCCGTTGTGAAGCTTATGGGAGCAAGGGCTCCATGACAGCTGTTATTAATGGGACGCTTTATGACTTTCTAGGCTAGCGAAATGGGTTTGAAACCACATGGTGTCTTCTGCTGTTGTCTAGAATTCTCTATCAGATGATTACACTGAGTCATCAGTATTCCCATTGAGTGACACTGGAAAACAAAGGAGAGACTTCTGCGTCTCTGGGGTGGAGGATTGGATGGTCCAGCTGAAAAGGCTGATACTAAACCACAACTACTAGCAAAGGAAAGCTCTCAGGGGACTGGACACAGACAGCTAAAAAGGCACATCAGTGTGGCCGCATGCAGACTCTCACATCAGACACCATCTCTGAACTGAACATTCAAGGGTGGCAGCCTGTCAGTGTATATTTAAATACAAACAGGGGCACTAAATATAGCTATGTGTTTTGATTTAAATATGCACATTAAGGGAGCTCATTGGTAATTATTTTACTTATGGTAATAGTCCTTGTCATAAGCAGCTGTGGCTCTACCTGTGCCCTAGTTTTCTTAGCTACAAAGTTGGGGACAATGATAACACTTACTTCACAGATTAAAAAATCGATAGGCTGGGCATGGCGACTAATTCCTATTGTCTTATACTTTGAGGATGCTGTAGGAAGATCATGAACCCAAGCCCGACATCGATTATACAGTAAATTCCAGGTCAACCTAGCATAAAACAAACAAGGAAACAGGCAAAAATAGCTTAATACCACCATATCTATAAAAGCCTTTTGTCCTGTGCTCAGTGCCTGGCCCAAAGTATGTACTAAGTTCTAGTGGTGTGTGTGTGTGTGTGTGTGTGTGTGTGTGTGTGTGTGTGTGTGTGTGTGTGTGTGTGTGTGTGTCTGAAATTGTCCTCGGGAATCTATAGCACATTGATTGATTATAGGACCTTTACAGACACCCAGATCTGTGTAAATGCTCAAGTCCCTTATAGGCAGACCTGGTATGCAGGCCGCCAGTGTGAGGCCCTAGGTTTGATCCCCAGCACTACAAAAGAAAACCAAAAGATGACAGAGTGTTTAAATTTAGCATGTACAATCTTCATGTATACCTACGTTATCTCTAAGTAATACTATTGATTACAATGCAAATATTATGTAAATGGTTGTTATCCCATATTGCTAAGGGAATGATGACAGAAAAGGGTCTGCACATACTCGGAACAGATGTGAATTTTGTTGATGTTGTTGTTGTTGTTGTTGTTGTTGAAATTCTTTTAGATCTGCACTTTGTTGACTCCGTGGATACAGAGGACCAGATACCAATCTGCTTATTAAACTGTGCATATCATTGAGTCTATAATTGCCATAGGCGCTTAGAGAGGAAATGATTAATGTTGGCCAAAGAAAGAAGAAAAGTTGTGTGCATACTGCAGGACCAAGGCGAGGCTCCAAGCACCTACAGACCCGGAAGGAAGACACTACAACTTTGGCATCCATGTGTAATTAAACAGAAGGTCAAGTGGAGACTGTATGGGATACAGCAATGGATATTCACTGCATGTTTTTGAAAATATTTTTCTGGTTGTTGATATTCGTTAGAATAAAATGTTATGAGATGTAAAGTAAAATAAAGCCAGGAAGATATCTCTTTCTCTCTTCTCTCTTCTCTCTTCTCTCTTCTCTCTTCTCTCTTCTCTCTCTCTCTCTCTCTCTCTCTCTCTCTCTCTCTCTCTCTCTCTCTCTCTTTCTCTCTCTGTAGGTTCCCCATTTAGGGTTGATCACCCAATAGTCATGTATTCTCTGACTTTCATGAGTTATGAGTTTCTCTAATCAAGGCACAAATGCTGACAGTGTGGTCTGACAACATGCCACTTAGCAGAGGGACAGTAGTGTCTCCTCCCAGAGCCTGTGGTCTACACAGCTATAGGCTTTTGAGTAGATGTAGAGTGCCGGGAATGAATTTCCTCTTAGAGAATTAGTAAATGCTTGCTACTCCTAGGACAGTCATGTTACCTTCAAGCCAGTAGGTATATGTTGCCCAGTATAGAAGAAATTTCATGCAGCAACATGGCTGGCTGCTCTGGCAAGGGATCACATCTAAAGATAAGATCCAGCTGCAGTGCAGACACACCGCACACCTTTCATCCCTCTGGTTGGGATATACATCTTTAATCCCAAACAATAACATCTAATTGAGGGGCAGGCAAAGTGACAAATCAGAGAAAGTTTTGACAGAATAAGTCAAACAGCTCAAATAGCTGAGTTGAACCAGCCAGCCAGAGTTCAGAAAGAGCTAGAAAGGGTGAGTTTACTCAGCACTAAGTCTCACAGGCTGAACGTTCTAGGCCTAGGTTAGCAGACTGAGGCTGAAAGCTGAAGCTTTCAAGGTCGAGGCCTGCAGAAGATTAGATTGTACAGAGGCTAAAAGTTCCCAGGCTTAGGCCTAGTGGTAGACAGAAACACTCTGCACTCAGCCTAAGCTATGTATTTGCCCAGCTTGTGCACAACTCTCATCTCATCCCTTCATCTGAGGAAATAAAGGCGACATTTATATTTATAGCCTGGCAGGTCAGTAGGCAGGATCCATTCCCAAATAAATCCCTTAATGACCCCAAACTCCTCCTGTAGCCTACAGAACACCTTCCCGCTCTATGGAAGCTAGCCATCAAAGAGGCGTTTCCAGAACAGTTACCATTGACTTCTCTATGCTCTACTACCTGTCTTCAGAATGGGCTCTCACCACTCAGTTATAGTGAACAATCAGGAACAATGGCAAAGCCTGTGGGGTTTTGGTGGGGTGATGGGGCACTCAGGGGTCTCTCTAAGCAATAACCAATAACCAATAACATCTGGAACTGAGATTTTCACATAACGACCCATGATTGGAGAAGCATTGTACACCCATGCACACTACCTCCACTCAAACATCTGGCTTGTTTGTTGTTTTTAAAGTTGCCCACAAAGCAACGGCTCTTCATGTGCCTTTTCATACATCCTAAGTTTTGGTTAGCCCATCCAATCCTCCTATCCTTGCTTACTTTACCCTCCAGCAGTCCTTCCCACGACTACTTTCATATCAAAGTACTCTACTATCCGTTCTCTTAAAGGCCTCCTACACTTCACGGGCCCTTTCTTGCTTCCTGACCTCTCCAGACGCTCCAAATTAAACACACAAATCTAAAACCTCCAAGCCAGGCTCCAAATGTGAGAGAGAACACAAGCCGTCCTGCTGGGACTGGGCTACTTCCCTTAGCATAGTACTTTCAAGTTCTATTCAGTTTTCTCTCAAAAATTTCGATGTTCCTTTTTCTTTACAGGTAAATAAAATTTCATTGTATATAGATAGCATATTTTCATTGCCCATTCATCAGTTGACATGCATCTAGGCTGATTCCGTTTCTCAGCTATGATGACTAAAGCAGCCATAAACATGGATGGACAAGTACGCCCAGTGTTATGGTGCAGAGTCCTTTGGCTATATGTCCAGGAGTGTGAAGTCGGGCTGTATGGTCGTCTTCTCTTTAGCTTTTTGAGAAAACTCCACATTGATTTCTGTCGTGTTTGTACAGTCTACACCCCTACCAACTGTGGGTAAGAGTTCTCCTTCCCTGCATACTCACTAGCCTTTGTTGCTACCTGTCTTCTGGATGAGAGCCATTCTGACTGGAGAGAGACAGAATCTCAAAGTAGCCAATGATGTTGGACACTTTGTAGAATGCCCTGTGTATTTCTTCTTTGAGAAGTCTGTTCATTTGTTGACTGAGTCATTTGTTTTCTTGTTGTTGACTTCTTAAGTTCTTTGTATATTGTAGGGGCTGATGCTCTGTGTAGCTGGAAGATTCTTCTCCCTTCGCTAGGCCTCCTCTTTACTGTATTGACAGTTTCTTTCTCCATACAGAAGTTATTGATTTTATGAGGTCTTAGTTGTCGCTGCTGTCCTTCTTTCCTAAATTCCCAACAATCTATTCAGAAAGTCCTTACCTAAGCTTGTGTCTGGAGGGGCGCTCCCGACTTCCTCCATCATTTCAGTTTCAAGGCTTCTGTTGAGGCTCTTTATCCCCTTGGAGTTGATATTTGTCAGGGGAGAGATAAAGCCCCATTTTCATTCCTCTCTATCCAGTTCCCTAGAACTAATTGTTAAAGATGAAGGGTTTTTGTTTTTTTTTTGTTTTTTTTTTGTTTTTTTTCTTCAATGAGTATTTTTGGCATTTTGGTCAAAGATCAGGTGATTGCAATTTTGTGGCTTGCGTGGTTTTTCATCCTTTATTCCACTGATCGGTTTTTATGCCAGTGCCATGCTGCTTCTGCTGCTGCTGCTGCTGCATTGGTGGTTGTGATGGTGGTGGTGGTGGTAGCTGTTCCCTTCTCTCCTCTCCTCCCAGTCCTTTCCCTCCCCAAACCTTATCCTCTCCTCCTCCATTTCTTTTCAGAAAAGGGCCAGCCTTCCAGGGATATTGACCAGCCTCGGCACATGAAGTTGCAGCAAGTAGGCACCTCCTCTCATATTAAGGCTACACAAGGCAACCCGGGTGGGGGGGAGGGTCCCAAAGCACGCAACAGAGTCAGACAACGCCTGCTCCCACTGTTAGAATTCCTACAAGTAGACCAAGCTCCACAATTGAACACATGCTGGTTTACTGCTATGGCTCTGTAGGGTAACTTGAAATCAGGTATGAGGGATAACTCTAGCAGCATTCTTTTTGTTCAGTATGGCTTTCCTATCGGTCTTTTGTGCTTCTGCATGAATTTTGGGATTTTTTTTTCTGTTTCTGTGACTGTGACTGACAATTGGGTTGGGATTGCTTGGAATCTGTACATTGCTTTCAGAAGGAAGATCATTCCCAAATTGGTTCTTCTGATCCACGAGCACTGAAGGTCCTTCTATCTTCTGGTGTCTCCCTCAATTTCTTTCTTTAGTGTTTTCAAATTTTCACTGTAGTTCTTCAGTTAATTGGTTTTTATTATTTTTTATTTAGTTGATTTATTCCAAAGGTGGTGGTGGTTGTTACTGCCAGTGTTGCTGCTGTTGCTGTTGTTGTTGCCTATTTTAAATGGTGTTGTTTTCCCAATTTTTTTCTCAGTGTTGTCATTAGCAAATTGGATGGCTTTTGCATAATCTTTTATCCTGCCAATTTGGTAAATAAAGGTTTTCTTCTGGAGTCTTTAAAGTCTTTCATGTAGAGAGTCACATGTACAAATGCATATATATGGAATAAATCCAATTTAACCATGGTGAATGAACTTTTAGATATGCTTTTGAATTTGTTTGGCAAATACCTTGTTGATAATTATTTGTGTCCGTGCTCATCAGGAGGATTTGTCTATGCGAGCTTTGTTGTTGTGTCTTTAGGTCAGGGTAAAACTAGCTTCGTGAGAGAGATTGGTGCGTCCTTTCCTTTTTGATTTTTTGTAATGATTTGAAGCATTGGTGTTAGTTCTTCTTTAAAGGTCTGCTGAGATTCACCAGAGAGTCCATCTGGAGCTGTTCTTTTTTTAGTCGGAGGATTTTTAATCACTGCTTCAATCTCACCGCTTGCCACAGTTCTGTTTAAATAAGATATCTTGTTCAGGTTTAATTTTGGTAGGCCATATGCATCTAGAAATTCATTTATTTCTTTTAGATTTTTCCAATCTAGTGCAATAAATGTTTTCAAGATATGACACATTGATTTTTTTCTGGATTTTGTTGGGTTTTTTTGTTTTGGTGGCTCCATTTTCATTTCTAATTTATTAATTTGAGTTTTCTCTCTTGTTCTTTTGTTTAGTTTGGCTAAAGGTTTGTCAATCTATTTATCTTCTTAAAATCCATCTCTATCATATATTATTTGTATTATTATATTTATCTTGTTCCCTCTTCATTAATTTCTGATATAAATTTGCTGTCGTTCCATATACTCATTAGAGGTTTAGCCTGCTCTTTTCTCAGGGCCCTAGGGTATATATACTGTTAAGTTAGAGAGAAATTGGATCTCTGTGGTTTCTATGTAGGCATTTAGAGCCACAAACTCCCCTCTTTGGACTGCTTTTTAATTGCTTCTTATAGGTTTTTATGTTGTGTTTTCATTTGGTTCTAGAATTTTTTTTTATTTCTTTCTGTTCTTTTCCAAGGACCCATTTGTTGTTCAATAGGTTATTATTTAATCTCTAAGAGGCTGCATACATTTGGAGGGTTCTCTTGGTATTGAATTGTAGTCAGACTCCATTGTAATCAACTAGAATACAAGGCATTGTTTCAATTGCCCTATATTTCTTAAGACTTGCACTGTGTCCTATTATGTAATCTACTTTACAGAGAGCTCCATAGGTTGCTGAGAAGAATGTGTATTCTGCAGGATTTGGATGGAATATTCTATGACGTCTGTTAGGTTCATTTGTCTATTTGTCTATTTAACTTTTATATTTCTCTACTATTTTATTTTTTGCAGAATTGGTAAGAGAGCTAGCTATTTTGGTCCTCAGCTGTGGTGGTTTGAATGAGAACGATCCCACAGACTCATCTTTGGATGGTTTGTCTACCATTGGTGGAACTGCTTACAAATGATTAGGCGGTGTGACCTTGTGAAGTTGTGTCACTGAGGATGGGCTTTGAGGTTTCAAAAGCCCATACCTTCCTGGCGTGGTGGTGCATGCCTTTAATCCCAGAGGCAGAGGCAGGCAGATTTCACTGAGTTTGAAGCCAGTGTGGTCTACAGAGCAAATTCCAGGACAGCCAAGGCTATGTAGAGAGACCCTGTCTCAAAACAAACCAAACAAACAAAAGCAGCAGCAACAACAGAAACCAAAGAAAACACTATTCCCAGTTAGCTCTCTGCCTCTTGCCTCCAATTTGTAGATGTAAGCTCTCAGCCACTGCTCCAGCACCTCGGGTGCTTGCCTGCTGTCAAGCCTCCTGCTACGATGATGAGGGACTCACCTTCTGGAACTGTAAGGAAGTCCCTAATAAATGCTTTATTTTGTAAGTTGCCTTGGTCTCTTCACAGCAATAGAAAAGTAACTAAGCCATCAGTTACTATTGTGGTAGGATTAGTCTGTATTGTGTGTTTGGGGTGTATCTGTTTAACATTGTAACATTGTAACATTGAATCACCATGAGGTACTCTCCTTTATCATTTACCCCCAATTTTTGTTTAGGATTATTTTGTCAGGTATTAGAACAGATACAAATTCTGTTTCCTTGTCTCCTCAGTCCATCTGCTTGGACCATCCTTTTCCCTAGGGTAGCATCCATCTTTTGTCATAAGGTGGGACTCTTGGAGACAGAAAGTAGATGGATAGTTTGATGCTCTTTTTATCCAATCTTCTAGTCAGTGCCTTTCTTTGGCTGGGAGATCGAGACCATTGATACTCGAAATTGTTATGGAAATGTGTGCATTGCTGCCTAGCATCTGCTGTACTGTGCTGTTTCCTGGTTTCCCCCTGCTTCTGTTTGTTTGTTTAGCATGGTTTGTTTGTTTGTTTGTCTCGTGGCCTCATGGATGGATTAGTTTTTCTCTTCAGTCTGAAGGATTCCTTCAAGTATCATCTACAGAGTTGCCTCAATCATTCTCTATTCCTTCATTTTTATCATGGGACGTTTTCATTTTCCCTTCAATTATGATAGGTAGCTTGGCTGGGTATAGCTTGTCTGTGCTGACAGCTGTTGCCATTCACAGATTGAAGTACATCATTTCAAGACCTTCTGGCTTTGAGAGTCTTGTTTGCGGAATCTGCGGTCACTCTGTCAACCTGCCTTCATAGGCAAGTCTGCATCTCCCCCCGCCCCCTTAATATTCTTTCTTTGATTTGTGTATTTACTATTTTAATTACAATATAAGGGGAGAGTTCTTTTTCAGTTTTTTTCTATTTGGAATCATAAAGGCCTTCTAGATGCGCACTGGCATCTTTTTTTCTTAGTTCTGAGAATTTCCGCCCTACGACTCTTTTAAAAATGCTTTCTGCAACCCATATACTTGGCGTCTTCAGAGGAAAGAATATATTTCGCTATTCACACTGGGCCCTCCATGTAATTTTGTCTGCATCTGTCTGATCGCTGCAGTCTCCCACCTCGTCCTCGGGCTCAGATACTCTCTCATCTCCTGAACCCTTCCTACTGGAGAGACTTCTCACACATCTTATTTATGCTTCTCGTCTCTAGCCTTTCTCCGGAATTTCTTTCTCCTTGCCGAATTCTCTTTACATACGTTACATCGTCTTCTTATTTTATTCGGTTGTTTGGACTCTCAATCACGATCTTGCTTTCTTCCTTCATTTCTTAGGACGTACTCACGAGCGCTCTTCTGACTTCTCTGCCCGGGGACCCGTCTCACTCGGTCTCACTAGATGACATTACTGCAGGGGCTCTCGTGGTTTTTGCACGTTTCTTATGTAACTGAATTGGGATTTATGCATCTGGGGTTACTTCCCTGCTTGAGTGTTTTAGATCAGCCATGTGCTTTCAGTTGAAGTATTTGCATGTTCAAGTGGGACTTGGATGTGGTAGAGTTGAAACGTATAATTCAGAAAAACAGTTCCTCCGTCCTGGAGTTCGGGGTATTGCTGACGCTCCATTATCCCTCAGAAGAATATTAACTTTTCCCAAAACCTTTCGCAGCCTCAGTCTCTGTCTCCATACCTGATTTTCAGACTCATGGTGGGTTCCCACAGTGATGCAAATATCAAATCTAGGGCAGAGCTGAAATGCTATTTTCAACTTGGCGAGGAGTCCTCACAGTTTCCCAGTGTATCATCTGAATGGTGAAATTTTTAAAAAGTAATTTTAGAAGTAAGAATGTGCAGAAGTGTGTGGGCCCGGGCCTGTCACCCTAGCATGAGAGACGCAGAGGCAGGAGGATTGCCCTTCCTGAGCTACACATCAAGACCCCTTCTCAATAAATAAATAATAAAAAATAAAACAGAATAAAAAGTTAAATTATCAGTAAAGTATGAATTGAAAAGCTTAACCTCACCTTTGGACCATACGCCCAGCTCTCACTCTCTAGAGGTTACCCTGGTAACAGAGTTTTGCATACACATCAAGGAAATGCTTCTGTATACATAAGCATCTGTGACCCAGATGTCGGTCACCCATCTCGTCTGTTTGGCTGATTCTCTAGCTCCATGCCACACTTGACACAGAACTCAGCCCTCTGACCAGCATTTACAAGAAATCCAATCCCACCAAATATATCCTGAAGTTTAAAGGATTATTAAAGATTGATGGGGCCAAGGAGCAGGGTCATGTGACACAGCATCAGCTTCTCTCCTCGTCCAACCAAAACAAAGCTGTGTCGCTTTCTCCACGAGTTGTCAGCCCACGCCACCAACAGGAACTGCTCACCCCCAGTCTCCGCTCACCCAGTGCTGACACATGCACCCGTGTTCCAAGGCACATGTATTTCCATCACTACCCTTCCCCTCCCAGTCCCCAGCACCCCAGGTGTAAAGACAGACTACATATCATTCCTACGACTGTTGTCTGGCCAGCATTTAGCTTGCTTCTGGTTTTTCTTTTTGTTTGTTTGTTAACCTCATCATAATTAGGATGTCAGAAGTGACATCTCTGTACACTTGTGAGGTTGCTATGGGGCAAATGTTTAGAAGTGTAAAGTTTGGCTCAAGGATACAAGCATTTGCAGCTTGGATTGCGATAACTGGTTATGTCAAGGAAAAATAAAAGCGGCATGAATGTTCCAACTCATAGAGCATGGCAGTGGCCCCGGGTCTGAGTGCCTTGCCCAGCACTGCAGCGCTGACTGTTACCAAATGGTGTCTGCTGTCTTTATCAATATAAAAGTGAAAGTATGTATCCTTTAGTGCTGACAAGTGATGTTAAAGCGACTTCTATCTATTTGTATGCCATTTAGTGTGGGGGTGGGGAGGTGGGGGATGGGCTGGCACATTCACACTATGAAAAATGAACCCAGGCCTCACATGTCTGAGAGAAGCTCTACCTGTGAGCCCCACTCCCTCAAGAGCATTCACATTTCCTTTTACTTTTCTTTTTTCCTGATACAGACTCTCAGTACCTACCACAAACATGAGTTCCTCCTGCCTCTGCATCCCCAAGCACTAGAATCTTAAGTACCCCTGTGCTCAACTGTTGCAAGGTTTTCCTCTACTCTTTCTCCTCCTCTCCTCTTCCTCCCCCTCTTCCTCTCCTCTCTTCCTCCTCTTTCTGTCCTTCTTCTTTCTCCTCCTCTTCCCCTTCTCTTCCTCTTCCTCCTCTGTTCTTCCTCTCCCCCTTCCTCCTCCTCCTCTTCTTTCTTCTCCTCCTCCCCTCCTCTCCTCCTCTTCCTCCCTCCTTTCATTCTCTCTTCCTCCTCTGCTCTTCTTCCCCTCCTCTTCCTCCTCTTTTTCTTTCTCTTCTTCCTCCTCCTTCTTCTGGTCAATTCTTTATGTAGGCATCAAGCGCATAAGAAAAGCCCTCTCCTTGGAGGGATCACCTCCCTTTACTTCCGGGCCACGTCTGTCTTCTTATTCTCACTCGCTCCTCTTGCTCTCTGTGTTGGTCCTTTGCTTATCTGTCTCAAGTACCCCTAGTTCTCAAGGCTCAGGAGGGCATGCCTGGTTTTGCTGCACAGCCCCATATCTGGTCAACCAAAGGCTGGCACGCACTGTTCCCTGGCTGGGAGCCCACGTTCCTTGGTGGTGTCCAGGACTAAGGCCAGGTTGGCTGGGCAAACTCTGGCATTGAGCTTAGTCCCTTGTTTCATTACTTAGATTCTCAAAAGTCTCACTAATTGCTCAGGCAGGTCTTAGTTTTCCTTTGTCATTTGTCTTTAGAGGTGGCATCTCATACAGCTCAAGCTGCCTCTACCTTGCTATACAGCAGAAGCTAATCTTTAAGTTCAAGTGGCGCTTTCTTCCTGAGGCTGGCCTGGACCCCTTCTTTCCGGTTCCCGGGCATCTTCTCTGGCCTCCATTTTCATTCTTCTGACATCGCACTGCCGTTCTGCATCCATCCATCTCCAAGGCAAGGCTGCCAATGAAGCCTTTATGATCCCTTCTCGTCTCTGTGTGTGTGGAATTAACATGTTCTGTGTGTCAGTGTTCCTCAGCCCTCCCCATGCTCCATCTGAATTAGAGTTGGGAGAAAAGGAACAACAGTAGCATGGTACAGTGTCAGAGCACATAGGAAGGGCAATATCACCGTTTCTACATCCTAGCCTGAAGCGGGATGTCAGTCCCATCATCCTGCCAAGCTGTTCCCCAAAATCTGTTATATAGCCACGAAGATCAATCTATGTTTGGTAGTGTATGAAGGCGATAAAGCTGAGAGGTCAGTAGCTTGGGGTACTCTACCACTCCACCCCACCACAACAAACAGAAATTCGAGGGACATATATGGGAGCAGCCAAAAAATGCAATCAAGATGTAAGTAAATGTAAGGTTGTAGCTGTAGAAGAGGGAAGTAGGAAGCCTCTTGGCCTCTCCTCCATGGTAAGGAGCATGACTGATCCCTCTACAACAAAGGACAGGTTAACAAGTGGAAGCCGTGATCGGCGTATCTAATCAAAGCTTTCTATCATGGAGGAACCTTCATGAATGAAGACCCCCCCACCAGGAAAAGTCTTTCTGCTTCTGCTTAATGAAGAAGAGACAGCCATGAATAGATGGATCACCTAAAACATGTGACCTGATGTAAAAGACAGAGGGCACCTGGTAAGGCCTCCCTGTACAGCCTGCTTCTCTCCCCAAGATCAGACTGGACCCACTGGAGTGAAGCCTTCAGAGGAGGAGGGAGAGAGTGGCCCTGTTAGTGACTTTGGGAGAGAGAGGTTGGAGTCTCCATGGCACATCCTGGGTAAGGGGAATTCTGGGATTTATGAGGGAGATGACAAGAGGGCGGGAGAAGGTCAGAGAGAGGGAGAAAGAGAGACAGAGACATAGAAAGATAGAGAGACAGACAGAGAGACTGAGAGAGAGAGAGAGCTTGCTTTTCAGGCTACATCTGAGGCTTTCAGTCCCTCGTGCTTCGAAGTATTGAGCAGATCAAGCACTGTACTTGGAGATGCTTTGTTTTGTTTTACTTTGTGCTTTAACACAGCCAAGGCCAGAGGACAAATAATACTTTTCAGGCAACAGATTGATACTTAGAAAGAATGAGGGTGTTTGAGACAAGTGTAAATGTGCAGTGCCATGCTGTCCTGATTAATGAACCCCGAAACAGTCTTGACCTGACAAAACAGGGGTCACTTTTGCTCAGGGAACACGTCCACCACAGGTATTTAGGGAACCAAACTAATGATGTGTGGCAGATTGAGATTCCATCAAGGGCAGGTTCTGCAAGGCTCTCACGTAGGAACTTGTCAGAACACAAAAATCGAACATGTGGCATGTTAGTTATGGGGGTCCCCTAGGGGACCCTTCGGATCAAATCCCCGAGGAAAAGCAGGAGAAAACAGAAGGAGAATCTCATGCAGAGCAGACCCAGCGATAACATCAACCTTCCTTCTGGGTCTCGGGAGCTTGGGCTTCCCTTCAGAGCTGCCCTGAGAGAGAACAAGATGATTAGACCCCGCCCTCTGCAGCTACAGCGACCTTGCAGAGACGGACAGCTGAAGACCTCTGGTGGACCACACTCCCAGTCCCTGGGGCCATGTGTTTTGGGAAAGAACCTGAATGGAGCAGCTGTGTTCATTTGTGGTTTCTACTTTAGTTCCTACCTCCAGGTTCCTGCTTGAATCCCTGCCCTGGTGTCTCTCAGTGATGAGCAGTAACCATAAGTCTAAGAAACCCTTTCTGCCCCTGAGTTGGTCCAGGGAGTTTTTATCACTGCTGAAAGTTGGCTAGGACAGAAAGAAGGGAAACAAGGAGAGAGGGAATCGGTGGACAGGGAGGACTGGAGGATTCCAAGGTAGGGGAGTATTTTTTCCTACCCACAGGACAAAGAAAAGGTGGGATGTGTCAGCAAAGTCACTCATCCCAGAGATACCCACTCCCTGACATTTCTCACCTACCTTGGCCACTTCAACCAAAAGTTGGAGATCACTGTGGAAGAAAGCCACTGCTGTTGGGGCACGAGGTGAGCAGCAGCAGTCTGCCAGGCGAAGGGAGCCATAGCAACCTCCAGGAATATTTGACTCCTCGGCCCAGGAGTGACACATTCAGATGTCCAGAGGGAGAGTTCATCACATGGCCCACCATGGTAATGGGTTTGGAACTAGGTGCCAGCATTGCTTCCATTGAGACAAGAGAACTGATAAGGTACACTCACTACATCTGTGTGAGACTGAGAAGAGCTTGTTTTAATGTGCCTCAGTTTACCAATCTGTATAGTGGGAAGGACATAGCTCCTTGTGATTCTATTATTTTACATGATGTATGTTTTTACATCTCAAACTTAACATGATAAGGTATGCACATGTGATGTTAGGCATGGTTGACATTCTAAGACTGATTTTAAATACGTAAATATGCCAAAACACTAAAAAATGTGGGCGCTCTAGTGGCCCACTAGAGCCACTAGTGATGACTCCAGTGATAAGCTGATTGCCGTGCAAGCATGAGGACCTAAGTCTGAACCCCTAGCACCCACATAAAAGCCTTATGGTGCTGGGTGTCCCTAACCCGGTGCTGGAGGGGTGGGGGCGAGAGCAGGATGGAGACAAACGGATCCCTAAAGCTCATTGGCTGGCCAGCTGACTGCTGCACTCAGCCTCAGGTTCAGTGAGAAAACCTAACCCCATCCCCATCCCCCACCCCAACCCCTACCTCAACCACCACCAAAAGGTTTACATCTCAAAAGCTCTGTCCGGCTTCCGGCTGGTAAGGTATTTCCACTTCGCAGACCGCACTGTAGCCTTGCAGCTCCAAGTCAGCTTTGTTACTTTTGGCCTCTTAAACGTATGCTTGCTGTGTGCATACTCCACCCTGGACACATGCACAAATAAATCCATTTTTAAAGTTGTGATCGTTAACCACAATGACTTGGAATGACTTGGGAACTTTGAAACACCAATCTTATTAGTTCAAACCATGCTTGGAGTGTGAGTCACCCAGATAAGTAACCAACTCTCGGGTCTACTTGGGGAATTGTGGGGGGTGGCCCTTGTCTGGACTCACCGTGTAAGCAAACGTCACCCTCACTTACTAACAGTGAAGATCTATTCCTGCCGAGCGCTTCTAGGAGGGGCTTTGGGGCGGGGTCTGCTTCCCTTCCCACCTGGTTTGGAGCTGCCACGGGCTCCAGGCTGCGGTGTCACCTGAGACGCGGAAATACCTCACCTGCCAGAAGCCCCACAGAGCTTTTGAGAGGCAAACCCTATTGGTCCTCAGAGAGGAGAGAAGTCACTTTCAAAGCACTGGCTGCCCCCTACTATACACTGGCTAAGCACACACTGCTTGCTCAATCTGCTACGAAAACTGAATTCTAAAATAAGCTGTAGCCTGCTCTCTCGAATCGGAATTTAGAAGATGGATTCGTGTATTTGAGTAAGCTTCATCCTCTTACGCATACACCCTCCACCCCAGCCCCGTACCCACAAAGGGCAGCCCTGGCTAACAAAGCCAGTTAAGAACGGAAGGACAGACACCGAGAATTCCGAGGGCAGGCTAGAAGCTGCATGAAGACGAAATGCACAGAAGCCAGCAGATGGCGGTTAATCATAATTTTTCCTGCAATTTCTATTAATTGTCGAAGATTCTTCATTCTGTCTACCCATAAGACGAATGACCCGCTATTGTGGCTTAATAAGTGATGTTTCCCCTTTGAGATATTAAATAAGCGTGCTACATAAAAGCTCCCCTCCCACGTAACTAGCCCCAGACCTGATTTCCTCATGCATGTATTTATCATATCCTAGCACACCATGCATATGCATGCCCGTAGATCTGTACACTTGCCAGCGTGCTGCATGCTTGATCAATGTATAAAGTTAAAGCTGACGCCCGGGTTTATCTCCAGAAGCGAGACTGAATCAAGGAACTGTTGTTCCTAAAACGGTGCCGAGAAACAATTTAAACCACGTTGTCTGACAGAAATAGCAGTGCAGAAATACCTTAGGGAGGCCACTGGGGCAGTTTCCTCCAAGGCTCGTGTTACAAGCATTAACGAGGTGCACGACCCCTTCCTGGCTGCTCCCCCCCACCCGCCAATCCTTCCTTCCTCCTCCTTCCTCCTCCCGCTTCCTGAATTTCCATACTTTTCAGATGTCTAGCTCCCTTCCCTCAGCCTCTTCTGTTTTCTTACAACACACACACACACACACACACACACACACACACACACACACACACACACACACCCCTTTCCTACGTCTTGCAGGGACAGATGCTGTACCAGGCAGGGTTCTTGACTTCTAACACTACAAATCGACTCTTAGGTAGAAAAAAAAAGAGAAAAATTATTGGAGAGCATTCAAGTAGTTCACAGAATCGATGGGAAGCCTGGGAAATTTGGCTCGGTGAACAGGCACGAACCAAAAGATTTGGCACCAAAGAGCAGAGCCAAGGTCACACCATTGAAAACTACCCAGTGTGACTGCCACCAGCATCCAGCCCACCAGTCACCAATGACCAGCGCTGCCAGTTGACTCTATTGAGGAGTGGTCTACACACCTGAGACCTTTCCTCCCCTTCTCTGGTTCCCAGGCTGAGCTTCAGACCCAATGCCAAGGCCTAGAGGGCGGGCCTTGCACACAGCTTTCCAAGAGCAGAGCTGTGGTTCCAGCCCAGACCACAGCATGGTCAGGGCACACAGCCCAGAGGCTGAGCGCTGAGCGGCTTAGCACAGTGCAGGACACTGTGGATCTGGAGGGACACTGAGTGACACAGGCCAGGTTAAACTCAGTACCCTCCCCCGAACCCATAGGTGTGGAGATCCGCACTTCCTAATGGGAATAACTCTGGGGAAAGGTATTGGCCAGACACATCAGGATTAGTGATACCAACTCTGGAAAGATAATGTCGAGAGAAATCCTGCTGGAGCTCAGGCTCCTCCCCGCCCACTCAGTCTCTCCTCACAGACTCAGTCCCAGGCTGAGCAAGGGGCTGCAGGCAGGATGTGAACACTCTTTGTTCTGGAGTTCATTTAGCAACCTTCCATTCCTGCTCCCCAGGACGGCTCTCTTGACCTCCCACAATTTAACCCTTAATGGAGACTGGTTTCTTTCTAGGGACCAGATTTGCGACCAGATTCCAGGTCTGGCCACAGGCTTTGCTCTCTTCTGCCAGCTGTTCCCAATTAGGAGCTGGTTTAAGCAATTTGAGTGTCTCAGAGTGTCAGTCAATGGGAGTATTTGTTAGTATTTAGTTTCCCTTAGGATCCCAACCCCAGAACTAATGGGTTCTCTAATATCCTGAATTACGAGGTGATTTTTGTAGGTTTTCCAAGAAAGGAGAATAAAATATAGGAATAAAATCTTAGGCAGTGTGCCTGGCGGCCCTTCCCTGTACAGGGGGAGTGATGGAGGCTGTTCTTGGAGTCATTCTGACAGGGCTCTGACTTTGTCTACACTTCTTGGGCACTTACCTCAATTCTCCTGCGTGTTTTAGCAAAAGACCTCTGTGTTACAAGGAGTTTCCTGATTAAAAAAAAGGTAGGGTTCTGGGGGAGCTCCAGCATAGAGTGTAAAAGGGACTATACACACCTATACTCACTTGGGAGTGTTTACTGAGCATCTATTACAGCTGAAATGCTTGATTATTCTGGAATTACATAAAAGTCGCAACTTGGTACTCTGGATCTCTTCCAACCAATGGCATTTTTTTAGAAAATTGAAGACCAGCCTTTGGCTACATGTGTCGCCAACTGTTCAGAATTGCCATGGCTGTGGTGATTATATAAGCCAGATGGCTTTTAGTTGGTTTTGTTATTATTTTTAAACTCTACAGACTAATATCCCCTTACTGCCTGCACCTGGCAGGCTTCTTTCCCTGACTCCTTCCAGTAGTCACCACTTTCATTCACTCCTCCAGTTGACAGTGGCAGAGAAATGGAGGGAGAATAAATGTCACCGGCAGGCAAGTGCCATAGATAAGTGGATCTGTGGTAATGCCACTCTCTGTTGCATAGACGTGTTTGGGGGGCCTATGGGAGGCCCCTTCCATCTACACAGGCCGTTCTGTTAAGTACAGATGTACACTCTGAGGACAGTCATCTCTCCTGGAGACTCTTGTCCTTGTGTCACACTGTGAGCATTTATAAGTCATCTCCTTCCGTTGTGTTGGTGTTTTTTTTTTTTACTGTCTTGGGACCTCCAGTGGTCTCACTGCTGGAGTGTGGCCAAGAATGGATCTTCCTGAAAGGACTATTCCTGGGAGTTGATCACTTAGTAAACACATGAGAGATTACTGGATGGTTTTGTATCAACTTGTCACTAGAGTCCTCATTAGAGAGGAAGAATCCTTCTTAAGGAAATGCCTCCATGAGACCTAGCTGTAAGACATTTGTCAGTAATTAACAGGGGAGGGCCCAGCCTATTGTAGATGATACCATCCCTGGGCTGGTGGTCCTGGGTTCTACAAGAAAGCAAGCTGAGCAAGTCAAGGAAAGCAAGCCAGTAAGCAACACCCCTCCATGGCCTCTGCATGAGCTCCTGCTTCAGGATCCTGCCCCATTTGAGTTCCTGCCCTGACTTCCTTGATTTCCTTCAATGATGAACAGTGCTGTGGAAATGTGAGACAAATGAACCCTTTCCTCCCCAACTTGCTTTTTGGTCATGGTGTTTCATCACAGCAGTAGAAACCTTAACTAAATCAATTACCAAGCATAGGCAGGGGCTCCATAAACTATAGCTGTTACTCTATCAGTATTCCATCAGAAGATGGTAGAGTGCTGCGCTTACAGTTAAGGAGCAGTTTAAGGAACTGGTAAAATTCAAGGTCAAAATAACAGGGTTCATGGGTGATGGAGTCAGCCTGGGAGACACGCAGGACGGTGGACCCAGCTAGACAGATGATAAAGGTGCAGTTCTGAAAGATGGGGAAAGAGTGAACGGATTGTGGGCCACGCCCTCCCACCTTGGCCTCAACCACATGACCCACAGTCACTATCTTCTACTAACAATCCTCGCCTAAGATACTGTAGTGATGTCTCTTGTGGAGTAGTTTTCTCCTACCGTTATCTGTCCTATAGTCGTCAGTAAACGTTGTAGTGTGAGAAATAACCTTTGCATGTTTTGTTCATTTATAACACTGTATGAACATCTAGATCTAAATTTTTTTTAAAGATTTATTTATTATGTATACAGCGTTCCACCTGCATGTACATCTGCAGGCCAGAAGAGGGCACCAGGTCTCATTACAGATGGTTGTGAGTCACCATGTGGTTGCTGGGAATTGAACTCATGACCTCTGGAAGAGCAGACAGTGCTCTTAACCTCTGAGCCATCTCTCCAGCCCTAGATCTAAATTTTATCAATGGAGCTTTACTAGTATTTTGACCCTCTGAATATTTCTGATTTTGTCAGAAGTCCCTTTCAGGTTCTTTTGATATTGTAATTATCATTCTGAGAAAAGTTTTTTACGGCATACAATTGCAAGATTTTTACTTGGACTCAGAGTATAAATGAGGGGTAGATTGTCTGTCTGTCCGTCTGTCCATCTGTCTGTCCATCACCTGTCTGTCTCATTATTCATACTAGTAGCTCTAACTTTAATTCAATAGCAGGTTTCCTCCAACTGGCTTTTCCCTTTCTACTTTTGTGCCTTCCTTCTCCAGTAGTGTGAATCTATTTGTATGTAGCCAGTTTCCGGCACTATTGGCGATGCCCCCAGCTCTCCTTGGGGTAGCATTCTCTCAACTGGCTATCTACTTCCTTCAGGTTTTTGTTTTCTCATGAAGAAAGAAGCAAGGATTCTGGGGATGGAAAGGTCTAAGTGGGAATTTGTCAGGGAGTTGGGGAAAGGAACGTTGATCAAAACTAAGGATACATGAAAAGCCTTATGGGAACCCACTTACTTTGTAAGCTAACTAAAAAAAATTTTTTTTAAAAGTTTGAATGGTGGTGGTAGCCTGCATACGTGCATAATGCTGCTCCTACAAGATATGGCTCATTAGACAAAGAGCCAAGGACTAGATCTCTCTCTACGAGCTGTTGGTCAGAAAGATCCCAGAGGCTCCCAAAACAACACAGGCTACTGCTATTGTTTTTGCTTGCCAACCGGGAAAATAAACTTCCTTTTTATCCAGCTTTCAGAAGGTATGATGCAGGCCTCTGAAGAAGAAAAGTCATCAGTGGGCTTACCCAAGTGGTGGACCTGCCAGGTGAGGTAGTGGCTCAGCGGTTCTGAAGGTAACCAACCACATTCTGGGTAGAGGTGAGGCCTGCGTCACAGGAGGGAGCTCATGCCTTGCCTAGTACTGCAACCTGGTCAAGAGCCCACGGCAGGAGGTTGGGGGCCCTAGTGAGGGACTTGTCCTGCTGTTTTTTCAAGTGGACACGTTACCAGCTGCCTTCTCCCTTCTTGATACTAATGTTTATACTCCTGTAGCGACACCCTCAGCCTTGATTAGAGAAGGTTGAAATATTGCAAACAAATGACTATGAACAACTATTGAGTGCTCAGTCCTAATGGAGCATGTGCACCGTTCCTCCCTCCCTAAGACTAAGGAAACATCCTGGGAGGGGGCCGAGGGAGATGTAAGAGCTGGCAGATGGTAAAGAGTATATGACATGTCATCTTCTAGACATGACACAAGGACACAGGTAGCACACGTGAACTCACATCTAGACATGACACAAGTACACATCTAGATACGATATAAGGTATGATATCTCCTCACTGCAACTGTGGATACATGCACAGGCCTGTCAATGGTCCAGCATGGATGCAGGGGAGACACACGAGGATGCACCCCTATATGAAGGGTTATTGTTAGTTAATAACTTCTGGAGAGGGGGAGTCATTTTTCTTCAGAGGTGTAGACACTGGAAATCACCCATTATCTGGTAAAACAAAGAAAGAAAAACCTCACAACTGTGCACAGGACATTGACCTTAACTAGACTTGGTGAGTTGTTCATCATCATCATCATCATCATCATCATCATCATCATCATCATCATCATCATCATCACCACCACCACCACCACCATCATCAACAACAACAACAACAACAGCAACAACAGCAGCAACAGCAACAGCAACGACATAAAAGTAGGAATAGAAAGGTCTGGGAAGGAAGGATCCAGGGGAAGTGGGTTCAAAATAGATTACATATGGGAAAAGCAAGGAACCAGTAAATAGTTTTTAAAGAGGAACAGAAGGAAAGGCATGGAGAGAATAGAAAGAAAGGAAAGGAAAAGAAATGACCTGGGAGGGAGACGGAAGGAGTGAGGAAGAAAGGAGGGGGATTTAGGTTACATTTTGCTTTGCATTTTGGAAGGGCATCCTGCCTCTTCTGAAGAGAAAGAACTGAACGACGGGCTCCCCTCTTGCTTGTTTTCTCACTTGGCAGCCAGTTTTAAGGAGGACCCTGTCTAACGTCTAAAATGGAAGGCAGAACCGTGTCTCTCTGGTGAAGAAGTAGCAAAACAAAACCCGCATTCTGTGTATCTTCTTTGTGTTATAAAGACCCCTGTAGGTGGCTTCCTGTGGTTCTGATGTGAGACTGGACCCACTGTCCATGGAAGGCCACATCATTTCGGAGCAGATAGTCTACTCAGTAGCAGAGCGTGCACGGACTGGCAGTTACACACATGGAGGTCAAGTACAAGCTTTGTCCTGGGAGACATTTTGGCAGTGCTTCCCTCCCACCCCATCTCCCTCCTCTCAATCTATTTCTGCTCAAGTCTTTTTCTTTCCTACACAGACCTCACATTCTGGAAATGGAGACCTATTTCCTTAAGATCCTAGTGATCCAGGGGAGGGAAGGGATTAAAGTTCGGGATCCTGCTCCCTGAGTTCAAAGTTAGGAGTTGATAGCACAAGGTGTGACTCATACTGAGGCTGGAGTCTGGTGATCCTCATTACATCTGAGATCTCAACTGAACAGAGTCTGGCGCTAGGTGTGGGTCTGTCAAGCTGGGCCAGCCTAAGATCAGGGAGGGGCTGTGTGCGAACACGGCAGATGGCTAGGAAGCTGTAAAGCTGTGGCATTCGGGAGCTGGCTCGTTGGCTCCTGTGAACTAGCATTCTCTGAGGAAGCCCTATCTCCATAGAAGGCCTTGTAGACTGATTTATCCTGTGTTGCTGACATTTCCTTCAGGAGAGAGACAGAAACAACATCTACCCCTCCTCCTCGGGTCCCAGTGGCAAACTGAGGTACCAGTGAATTTACTGGGCTTACTTACAGAGCAGTAGGTGAGGGGCTGTGGGAATGAGCACACACAGGTGAGTTTAAGGTAGTCAGTCACACTGGAAGATCTGTACCCTTCAGCCATGATCGATTCCCTAAGGCTACATAGATGGGACTCCCTTCCCTTATCTTTCCCCACCTATATCCTCTAGCCCCTCCCCCAAGAGAGAATTTCACACAACTGTTTGGGAAGAGTGGCTAGATTCTCAGGCGATAATTCCACGTCCTTCCCTGACCCCTCCTTTTATGAGGACCCAGCAGACTCCTGACAATGGTAGCAGTTTGCTTAGAGCAGAGTCTTGTACAACACCTTGGCTGACTATGGAGAGATGGAATGTTGTAGATCAAGAGCTAAAGTTGTCTTGGGCTCTCTTATCTATTGCCATCAACGTCTGTTACTGTCCTAACATCATCCTGAGCACTAGATAAAATTCTTAGAATGTATCACTAAGCCTGCTAGACCTCTAGGCTCCACCAGGCTTAGAGGTGAGAATGGAGCAAGGTAACATCAGACAGCTATAGAACACATTGTCTCATCTTGCTGTAGCTGCGGGCCAGCTGGGATTCCCAGCAGTGTAATGGATGAATGTGTTGACTCCGGTCTTCCTTTTGTTCCGTGACTACAGTGATTATACATAACCTCTTCCACAGTGGGAGATGCCACTCAGGATGCATTAAACCTGTGTTCAAATGTCACGATCTTATTTCCTTTAACACAGGGTAGTTATTTCCCATTGACACTTGTGAGAACTGTTACATTTTCATAAATTTGGAAAGCTCCTTATTAAATCTATCCTTTAATAGTTATTGAATTATGTACGCTTTCAACTAAATAACTTCGTGTCGTGAATGGAACAAAGATTCTGGTCGCTTACTACTCAAAAGCCAGTATTTACGAGTTGAAAGCTTAGTAAAGGAATTGGGACTATTAAAGGGACAGTAATATTGAGAAGATGGGGATGGGTAGTCTCTTCAAAGTTCCATCTTGGGTATCTTTGGGGACAGGGTAGTCTTTTCCAAGAAGGGAAAGGAGGAGAAGGAAGGCCACTGGGTGGGTCTCCATCAATCAGGACATGAGTATTTTTTGTTCTTCTGTGGAACATTGCAAGGGACTAACTTTCTCAAGCAAGTTTCTGTATCTTTCCACTCAGATCCATGTAAAGAAAAAGACTTAAGGAAGAGGGCTAGACACGAACTTGGGGGGTAAAGTGCTGGCTGTGTGTGCTGGCTAGATTTGCGTCAACTTGACACAAGGAGAGGAGATCTGAAAGGAGGGGAACAGTGGGGAAAATGCCTGCATAGGATTTGGTTGTAGGGTATTTTCTTAATTAGTGGTTGACAGGAAAGGGTCCAGACCATTGTGGGGTGGTGCCATCCCTAGGCTGGTGATCCTAGATTCTACAAGAGAGCAGGTCGAGGAACCCGGTAAGCAGCACCCCTCCATGGCCTCTACGTCAGCTCCTGCCTCCAGGTTCCTGCCCTGCTTGAGTCTCTGCCCTCCCTGCTTTGATGACGAGCCCACAGTTCCATACAACCCCCATCTCAGTTGTGTTTTTTCACAGCAATACTAACCCTAACTAAGACACCGCGCAAGCTTGGGGACATTCCCTAGTTTGGTTTCTCTTGGCTGGGATAAACACCATGACCCAAAACAGCTTGGGAGGAAAGAGTTTGTTTCACCTTACACTCTATAGTCCACCATCAAGGGAAGCCAAGGCTGCAAGTCAAGTCACAAATTTAGAGGCACCGAATCGGAGGCCACAGAGGAGCGCTGCTCAATGGCTCGCTCTTTGAAGCTCGTTCAATTCTCTTTCTTATTATCCACCCGGGATCAGCATCCACAGGGGCCAGGGTCCTCTCATAACAAGAAAATTCCACATCTGATACAAGTATTTTCTCAACTGGGGTTGCCTCTTCCAGGTAAGGGTGGCTATTCTCATAGTCCGGTCTTCAGTTAAAAACACTAAGTGGAGAAGAAAGAGGTGGAAATGTGCAGTTTCTTGAAGAAAGAAGTGAAAGCCAGTTTAAGTTGTAGACAGGGGTGTGACGCAGCCACCCCTGGTATGGATGCTAGCACCACTAAAGAGAAGCCTATGTTCCACACTGGGAAAAATAGCAGTGCTGGTCTGAGGACAGAACCCCACCCATCAAAGTGTTCAACCTATGAAAATACCTTTTGAAAGGAAAAAATCTAAACTGAGAATGTCCACCATAGGGTAGGAGTGGGCAGGCCTATGCTCAAACACCTGCATGGCAGTGTTTCCCCAAGGTTAGCCTCAGAAGCATGCAGATGTCACTGCAAGGCCAGGCTGTATCTCATCTGGCAGCAGAACTTGGCAGCATCGCCCATATTGTGCTTACTGATTTTTGCAGGCGTGGAAGAGACAATCGTTTAGGGTGGGGGTTGGGAGCTTGCACCAAGATTCCAGAAATGTCTTGAGCTCGAGCTAAAGTTCCTGAAAGGAGTGCCCAAGAGACCATTGCATGAACTTGGGGGTGGGGGTGAAACCTAAGGTTCAGTGAGGGTCCTGGGATGTTGGAGATGCCTGAAATCTGGGATCAAGGAAAAAGACAGTCAAGAAGTGCGGCTAGCCCAGAAGAGGGTCTGCTTGTGTGTCAGGTGGAAGAACTGGAGGGCCAGGTAAGTCTAAACCTTTGAAGTCCAGATGATCCCATCACAAGTACAGTGTAGAACTACCGAGTTACCGAGTTTGGTGTGTACCTTGTTGGATATGGATCTTGCTTTGTATACATACATATATATATATATATATATATTCTCATATATGTGTGTGTGTGTGTGTGTGTGTGTGACAGAGAGAGAGAGAGAGAGAGAGAGAGAGAGAGAGAGAGAGTTTCTTTGTGTAGCTCTGGCTGTACTGTAGGCCAAGCTGGCCTTGAACTCACAGAGATTTGCCTGCCTCTGCCTCCTGAATGCACCACCACTGCCCCGTGAGTCAATATTTTCTTGATGCGCCCACATTCCTGTTCCTCCCTTTTCTCATAAGAATGTTTGTTCTGTGCCATTTGTATACAGAAGTATGCAAACTTTTTTTGGTAGGAGCTTATAGTTAAGAGGTTGCTTTGAGTTTCAGAAGAGGCTGTACTTTGGAACAGTGATTGAAACCATTAAAGACTGAATTCTTACAAAGGAACTGCTTTTTGCATTGTGAGCTGAAATGGAGTCCTTTGGGGCTTGGGATGGAATGTAAGATTTAAAGTGCTGTGTCTGGGTGTCAAGTCGACAGTGGGTGGGGTTGTGATGGCCTTTCTTCATTGTTAAACTCTCTGGATTTAGAACCATCATAGAAACACACTTCTGGTTCTGTCTTTATGAGGATATTTCCAGAAAAGTCTGACTGAAGAGAGAAGACCCACCTTGAATGGTAGCCACCACTTTCAATGGTCTGGGGTCCTGGACTAAATAAAAAGGAGAAAGGTTGCTTAGGACCAACATTCTTCCCCTCTCTCTCCCCCTTCTCCCCTCCCCTCCCCTCCCCCTCCCCTCCCTCTCCCTTCCCATCCCCCTCTGCTTCTCGACTCTCTAAGACCAGCTGTTTCGAGTCTCTGCCATGCCCAGCATGACGGCCAGCACCCTCAAACTATGAGCCAAAGCAAACACTCTCTTCCTTTAGCAGATGCTTCTCAGGCATTTGGTCACAGCAGTGAGAAAAGCAACCAACACACTTGCCTTGACTACACACACACTTTTCCTTGACTGCCACCTGAGAGTCTGTGGGCTCGATGTGGGCTCCCTAAGACAATCTTCCCCTAGACAGCCACATAACCAGCTCCCAACTTCTCTTTGTCCTTAACTCAAAAGTCATGTTCTCAAGGGCTAGAGAGAAGGCTCCACAGTTAAGAGCACTTGATATTCTTGCAGAGGACCTTTATTCGATTCCCATCATCCACTTGGCAGCTTGCAACTATCTGTAACTCTAGTTCCCGGGAACCCAACGCCCTCTTCTGACCGCTGAGGGTGCTCGGCATACATGGGGTGCACAAATATGCATGCAAGCAAAATGCACATTAAAAATAAAATTGCCTTCTCAGGGAGCCCTACCCGAGCCACTCAGACTTTATGTGCAACTTTGGTTCTCTATTTTCTTTCATTACACTCTGTGTGTGTGTGTGTGTGTGTGTGTGTGTGTGTGTGTGTGTGTGTGTGTGTGTGTGTGGTATACACATTAATTGCCTTTCTCTCTAGCATGTGGACTCATAGGGCATATTTGCTTATTCTCTAGGTTCTAGAACATCGACTAGCTCTTGATAAGCACTCATATTCTAGCTGTCTTCTGCTACATCACAAACTATCCTATAGCATTCGAACTTAAGTGTAGTGAGAATTCTGGACCTTTAGTTTCTTTTTAAAAAAAAACCACAGAAATATTGTAAGAATATTGTAAGAATGTGCTTTCATTTTAATCCCAGTTGTGAAATATGCAGCAGCTGACTATGATTTGCCTCGTGCTCTAGCAGAGGCATGGTTTTGCCAACTATGGATAGTTCCTGTGACTGTGTGACATTTGGACTTCTGGAAACTTCTCAGAGAGTATATAAATGCTAGGGCTCCAAGAGCAGGGGTTGTTGGTTGTTGGTCCTTCAGGGAGGTTGGTTTTGATTTGTGAGTAGCCATCAGTGTATGAAGAAACAAAAGGAAAAAGGAAAAACAAAAGGAAAGAAATTAGTTTCAGGGATTTCTTGCTCTCTCCCTCCCCTCTATCTTTTCTCACCTATCTAATGAGAGTGAAACCTGGGGAATAAAGGGTGGGAGAAAGAAGAACCCACAAAGTAGCAAAGACCAGCTACTCTACCATAGAGTGCCATAATCTCATGAGCCCTTGGGTTGAGAAAGAGCGACTGGGAAGTTCTACCTTGGGGATACTATGTAGTTGTATCTCAACAGGAACTGGAGTCACCTGAAACACGTGGCTATCACAGGATGCTGGCTGTTGACCACATGCTTGGTGGGGCCATTGGCTGCAGTATCTGCATGTTACATGGCCAAGTCTATCCTATGCCTAAGAGTTGGGCACAAAACGCTCCGTGAGCATGTGTGGGAGGGGAGGCAGGAAGGAAGGGATGTGCTAAGAAAGAAGGAGTCTGCTGAAAAATTAGAAACGAAGAATTAAGGACAGGATGGGAGGAAGGGAAGGACCAAGAGGGGCTTCTGAGTCAGTGGTAGCATGGTAGCCCTGGCATGCAACGCCCTTCTTGCCTGGATCTCCTTCTCATCTCAATCAAGATGCACAACAAGCTGGCTTGGAGAAATTCATCTCATATGGCCGATCAGAACTGGAGTGTTCTTGGCAGAATCACTTACAATTTATGCCCCACGTTGAAAATGGAGCCAAGGCATAACTCCAGGGGAAGAACAACAGAGCACTTCATCTTGATGTTGCTCTTTTCCCTTGATAAATTCAAAGCAGTTTTATAAACAAGTGTTATCATTGTACAAGGGAGGAAACGGAAAAGAACTAGTAATGTTTAGGTAACGAATAGCAAAATGCTTGAATCAATATACTGACATGGCTAAGCAATTATGTGGAATCAGAGGCAGGCTACAAACTGCACCAAATTAATAAAATATGATTTGGAGAAAAGAAGATGTTAAAATCACACACACACACACACACACACACACACACACACACACACACACACACACACACCGAGTTAGTGGGAAATGAAGGAATCTAGACAGTAAAAATAGACTTACACACAACCAGGTAGGACAAAATTTAAACTTGATGGAATGTTTAAAATGGACTAACTTTTCAAACTGTCTGGAAGGATTCAGTCGTTTTTCCAGAGCCTTGGAGGGTCTCTGCCAGCTGGACTCTTCTTCCCGAGCCATGCTGGCAGGCGGCTATCTAATGAGAGGCTTTGCAGACAAGCTTCTGGCTAAAACTCAGAGAATGTGGGTCTGAAGATCTCAAGTCTCATGGTCTCCATGCAGAATGAGCTAGGTTCTCACCAATGATGGGGCATGAGCTTCCTGTCCTCCCCTATCCAATATACCCAAGTTACGGTGGGATTATTCTTACTTTAATCTTTGTCCTTAGGGCCCAAATAGGCTCATTTTGGGGAAACATAGAAAGAACAACTTCCCCTGTGTTAAAATTAGGCTTTTGGGTATGAGGTAGAATTCTTTCTGCCTCTAACTCCATAGGTCCATCACCCAATCCACCCCCACAGACAAACAAACAAACCATGGATTAAGCAATTTACAGACTCTTCTCTTCCATTCAAACCTGGAGCTTAGAGACCGTGGTGTTCTCTCCAATGTCAGTGACACAGACTTTTTTTTCTTACTTTTTTTTTTAAACCTTATCTGCATCATCTACATTTTCTAATCATCTTACAGCCCAACATGACTATGTCAGCCCCAGCTCTCATGTCCTCATTTCATTCAGCAGAAAGAAGACATAGGTAAAGAGAAGGGACTATTCCCTTCTTTTAAAAAGTAGTTGCTATGATTGGGGATTTAGCTCAGCGGTAGAGCACTTGCCTAGGAAGTGCAAGGCCCTGGGTTCGGTCCCCAGCTCCGAAAAAAAGAAAAAAAAAGTAGTTGCTATGAGCTACTCATGTTATTACTGCTTCAAGCATCCCAGTGACCATGCCTCCATTATGTCACCTTACTTAACTGACAGGAAGAAGCCCAGGAAGTAGGATCTTTGTAGTATCATGTACCAGGCAAAGCATAAAGGATTCTCATACTATAGAATTGAGGAAAGTAGAATAAATATTTGTTTGGGAGATGGAGATAGGAAGATCAAGAGCTCAAGGCCAGTCTCAGCCATGTAGCAAGTTTTAGGAACAGCCTACCCCTTATAAGAACCTGACTTAAAAACCTGAGGGAAAATGGAGGTGGGGTGTGCTATTAAACCAACTCTGCTTCACTTTTTGCATCTCTCTTCTCCCTCATAGGACACATCCCCTCAAGAGAAGAAAACACAAAGTTTTATCAAGAGATAAGATGATGGCCATCATCACCATCTTGGGTAGTTTCCCTCTTTGAGTCTAGATACAATTTGAACTCTCTGTTGTCTTATCCCGTGTCTTTCTTTCTTCCCTCCCTTCCCCTCTTCCTCCTCCTCTTCTTGTTCTTCTTGTTCTTCCTCTTCTTTTTCTTCTTCCTCTTTCTCCTCCTCCTTCTCTCCTTCTTTCAAGACATGGTTTCTCTGTGTAGACCTGGCTGTCCTAGAACTCACTTTGTCAACCAGGCTGGCCTAAAACTCAGAGATCCACTTTACTCTGCCTCCTGAATTCTGGGATTAAAGGCACGTACCACCACCTATGGCTTAATCTTTTCAAGCTGCTATAATAAAATGCCTTAGACTAATGACTTTTTATAAATACTAGGAATTTATTTCTCACAGTTCTGAATACTAACAAGTCCAAGATCAAAATGATAGGAAATTTGGAGCTTGATGAGATCTTGCTTCTGCAAAGCCTTTTTAGTCAACAGCTGATATCGGGTGACAGCCAAGCTCTTCAGATGATTCCAGTACTAGCTGCCATTTGACCCCCTAGTTAGAGATTTCTAAGGAAGAACTGTTCAGTTGGCCCTACTCAATCCAAAGTATTGTGAGATTATAAACTATTATCTTGTCATTCTATGACCAAAATAGTTACAATGTAGCAATAGATCTTGAAAAGTAACCAAACAGACCTCCTTATGCTGTCTATCCTAAGAGTGTTCCTATTCACAAAGGTTAAACTCTCACAGGTGTGCTCAACCTTTTGACACTGAAACGCGCAACCAAAGGAAAAAACTCACCCCACAAAAATCTTATAATGTGTACAATTACAATTTTGTGTTAGGCCATATCTATAGATATCCTTAGACACATTCGGCTCCAGGACTTCAGGTTATATACATCTGAAAGGCTTCACTTCTAATACTGTTGAATTGAGAATTATATTCAACATGAACTTTGAATACAAACATACAAACCATAGCCCAAATCATGAGCCAAAAACTATTTATTTGCCCTCTCACCCACTCCTTAACTGTGATGAAGTAAGACAGGAAAACCATAGTTAAAACTCACTCTTCAGAAAATGCAAATCCTCAGAATGATGAGATTTCTGGGGATCTTAAAATAATGATCAGATTCTGTGATAAAGAATGAAGGGAACCCTTCCAACAGAAAAGATGGCTGACCATCCTAGGGGAGATATTTGGGGTCTAGTATCATCTACTGCCATGTCTGAAGCAGGAAGCAGAAAGTTTGCTCTCTTGGGACATCATAGCTTTCAGAACCTACTTCATGCTGATAGAGATTTCCAGGCACTGGGATTGCCTGAGGTTTTGAAGCAGCTTAGGCTAACATCAGGTTGGACTTATAGATTTGGGTTCATTCAGTTCCCCCAAAATGTAATACCTCTTCCATTTGCTTCCCATTATTTCCATGTGTAACTAACAATAGTTAAAGATCTTGCTAAAAATAAGTTTTAAACTTAAAAATTCAAGTCTTTTACCTATAGTTGTGTATTCTCTAGTCCCTTTCCCCCAAATTTGATGCCAGTAAATTGAGACTATCTTTAACAATAAGGTTTGGAAGGAAAGCAACAGTTTTAATTGGCTAGTTGCTATGAAGCTGTTTCCCAGCACCTCACAGAGAGCTTTTGAAGCCACTTGGATAGAATTTAGCTTTGGAGCTACTACCTAGGAATGTATTGTTTCAGGGTCAGCACATTTGTCTTTTTTACTTTGAAGTTCTTGGATCACTGAATTGCTAGTCAATTTAGGTGACAGACCAGACAGAGAGTATAACCTGTGTCACTTCCCTAATATAAAAACTGGTAAGTTTAGCTTTTATTTCTTGCTCTCCTGGTGCTCACAGATTTTAGAATTTTATAATGATATTTCTCCATTTATTTTAGGATTTTGTAATGATATTGTTCCACCCCACTCCTGGTACTAATTTGTGTTTTAGTTAAAGTAAATTGCTTGCATAATAGATGTAAGAGTTTACTCTTCTACAAAATAAAAGTATTTCTCTTTCATGTAGCTGTCCAGGAAAGATACTCCAGAGATACAGCAACTCTGGCTGCCACAAGTAAATCACCCATTAGAATGGATAGTTGGATGAAGGCCTCCTGTCAGTTGTATGACTGCAGCAAAGTCTAATAGGTCTTTGATATATACAGCAGGAAAATGTCACTAGATAGTAAGTAGTTTTATGTATTGACAATGGGGTGTCTGTATTTTAAAATACCCACTTTATACTTCTCTCTGTCTCTTAACCTGAACCACTAGCACCAATGTGCTACAGTAAGGTTTGATCAGATCTGCATTCAATTAGTCACACTATTGTGTACTAGCTATGCCTTTGGTAAAATTAGTTAACCCTTATGAACTTCCATTCTTAAGTGTGAAATACTGTTTAAGAGACCTACTCTCTATGCAAATTTGATGTAGTATACCTCAAATATGTATATAATGCTTAATATTTCATAAATGTTTAATATATGTTTCTTATCCATCTGAGGAGCACATGATTAAGATGATATAACTGGGGTTTAAATTTTTATAGTCATATGATGGATTCTCATTGCTGCTCTCCCCCAACACACACACACACACACACACACACACACACACACACACACACACACACACTTATTTTAAGGCCCTGGAAAGATTCTCCTCCTGTTATCTTTTTCTCATCTATAAAATAGCAGCCATAACATCCATTTTGGGGTCCAGTCTTGCTTTTATCTTTTATTTTCTAATTAATTGGGCAATGTTTAGAAGACATAAATGTTATAGAAAGATAAAATCCTATGGATTTTATTTCTATTGCATTTTTACACTGTTCATGTAAAATAGTGCTTTACTAAGCACCATTACAGCTTTGTGGTTTCATCCCCATCTTTCTTAGCTACAAGGCTATTATTTTTTAAAGGACCATGGGATACCCTTTTGGTTATATCCATGGGGAGTTCCTTACTCTATGTTATGAAAGAGAAACCAGAAGTCTCTGACAGTGTGGAAAGAACTACCCAAAGGCTCCAGTTAATATACATGGGGCTCCCAGTGAAGAGAGCCCTAATTAGTCTAGACTGTCACCATTTTGGAAAGAGAAACTGGCCCTTGTGGGAATAGGAGATGAGGGTGAGTGTGCGTCTGGGGCTCCTGAGAACAGACACTTGCCCAATTCACAGCCTCGCCTTGGGCTAGTTCTGCTAAGGGAACAGCTAGTGCTTATTCCAGTCAATGGGGGTATTCTCATCACAGAGGGATTGTGAGATTTGGCAAAGATCACAAAGGGGAAAAAATATCAGACGGAAACAGTCAAGAATTGCAACTCAGAATGGGACAGAAATAAAACCCCCAATTTCTGATTCACATATTCCGTCATACCCGGTTGATCTGGGACAAAGATCAAAAATTCAAATTGGACAGTTCCCAGCCAGGACTTATTTCTCTCCCAATGGGCTGTGTAGTATTAACAAGCAAGGAGTATCTTTTGTGATCACCAGTGATAAGCTGATAATGGAAGAGCAGACACATTTGTCATTTGTAATTTTTATACCTCCCCTCCTTATTATCAGAACCTCGACATCTTGCACCCATCTTTAAAATGTAAATTTACCTACAGCTACTCATCCCGCCTGTCCTAATGCCTGTCAAACTGAGATGAAAGAAAGCTGCATCAAGGCAAGTCTGAGATCCTCCCCTCTATCAGTAAAATCTTCCATGGAACCTTGCATTACTCAAGCAAGACAGATCTGAGCTCTCGATACAGTCAGAAGGGGTGACCTACTTAAAAAGCCAGCAGAGAGAGAGAGAGAGAGAGAGAGAGAGAGAGAGAGAGAGAGAGAGAGAGAGAGAGAGAGGAAAAGAAAGTGAATTGTTTTGCTGAAATTTGACACTAAAAATAGGGCACTGGATCCTTCCCCTGCTTGGAAAAAAAAAAAGGCATTAAAATGAGTGTGTCTGTATGTCTGGGAATATGTCTCCATAGCAACCATTGTCCCACCTCCCCTATCAGCAGCATTACCCTTCTCCAGGAAAAGAGGGCATATGCACGCCTTTCCCAGCACCCCTCCCAATCCCTTACTCCATGAAATCTAATTAAAGAATGAAATGAATTTTAGCGATGGTCCTAGAGGCTGGGAGAAGTCCAAGGCTGGGGAGGAAAGCGTTTGGGAGGAGGCACAGGGAGACCTGCCCTTCCACACTGGAGGAGCAGCATGCAACTCCTTTCTCATTTTTAAAAAGAGCCGCAGCTTCCAGGCTGAGGGGCTGCAAGGGAGTGATAAACCCGCCATTCGATGATGTTATTACTTTAATGGATGCAGGACTGGTTGAGCACTTCATTTCCACCAGGGCTTCTCAGTTTGCAGCTTCTTCTCTTTACACAGCATCTAGTTTTCCTCAGACCCTCCTTCTGTTATTAATGAATGCTGTCCCCATTTCCTATGACACTTGGGTAAAGGAAGAGGAAGCATCATTTGAGAAAATACATCTGTGTCTGGCATGAGTTGAGTCCATTGCAATTAGGAAACCCCCCCACTTCCAACCTTAAACACTTTGTATTTATATTAAGTGTAAGAGAGCACACAGGGCAGATACCCTGGGAGGTGGAAGCTGATTTAGGCAAAAGAGCTGCAGGGTAGCATCTGCTAGGGTCCTTTCTTTAGGTCTCCAGGAACTGCCTTACCTCCCCCTCCCTTTCTCCATCACCTTCCTCAGCATCCAGGCAGCGGCAGCTCAGCCTCCCTCCTCCTTGCCCAGCACACCCCTCTCCCTCTACTCTGAACAACCCTGCCCTTGTCTCTGTGGTCTCCTGGTCCTGACCCCTGCATTCAAATATTTTCTACAAGTTGGCTACAGGTCTGACTTCATCTTCTATGAGTCCCCCCGGGAGCAAAACTGCCCTCACATAGCATTTGGTCAGGTCTGGACTTGTCCATGGGACAAGCAGAAGGCAGTGCAGGAAGTCTGTGGGCTCTCCTGGGGATAGAAGGAAGGGTTAGTTACACATAGCACACAAGCTGGCGTGTTTCAGAGCGGAGAAGAGCCACAGTGAGAAGAGAGAGTGGCTAGGTCTTGTCCTCTGTCCTGCTAGAATGTGCCCAGCCAGCTGTGTGCACACGGAAAGTCAAAAGCTGTGATCTCACGCAGGATGGAGTGGTTGGCACAGGGCAGCGGGCATGTGACTCTGAGCTCTGGGCAGAGCCAGCTGTGGCATCTGCAGTAGCGTCCACCTCCGCTGCCAGCCTTGCAGCTGCAGCAGCAGACATCTCCACATCCTTGGATGGGATACCAGCTCACCCACTGGGGCCAGTGGGGCCTCCCTTCTTGCCAGCCAGCTGAGGCAGCAAGAGCCCTGGGCTTGCCAAATACCTGTGAAGACTTATAGGAAAGAAAAATCATGAAAGACCCGGAAGCATTGGTCCCTCTTGGGCCAGAGAGAGTCCAGTGACCTCTGGTTTTACCCAGGCTGATGTGGCTTGGAGTACAGTGCTTACTTGCAATCAAATTATGAGAACTAATATTTACTGAGCACTCACTCCGGGCCAGGAGCTTCCCCGCATGTGTCTAAAGGTGACTTACAAAGACAGAAACAGATACCATTCTCATCTGTGTTTGACAGGCAAGGTAAGAGGAGGGCTAAGGTTCCAACCCAGTTTGAACCCAGGGCACACATGCGGTCTGAGAAAGCAGGCGGGGGAGGGAGACAGCAAGAGAGAGCTGTCCATCCACTGGCAATAAATCTCTAGCCTTCAGATCATCTTCACACCCCGCCCCCAAAGTGCTGAGGAATCTTATAAGACCAAAAAAGAGAAGAATTCATCGCGCAATCATTGTGTAAATAACATCATTAAACGTTGGTGTTTAAATGAGAAAAAGAAGTCACTGCTAATCCAACCATCCCGAATCACCCACTGACCCACCCTTGCCTGGCTTGCCTGGGTGCTCCCTGTTTCACACAGTGAAGTAAAATTCTCTACTCTCTTTCCACTGGTTTTATAACAGGGTGCTTTAAGTACAATTTCACAAGGTTATTTTTTAATTGCTGTACCACACTCGTTCCTTCGAGTTCATGGTACTGAAACTGACTCAGCCAAGGTTCTTATTTTGGACTCTTAGATGATGTCTGGCTTGTCACCACTTAAAAAGCAACAAAAGCAAATCCTCTGCTCCTCTTTTTATTCTTTTTCTGGGTTTCTTTGCAGGCTGGGGAGGGCCATTCAACCCGTGCGTTCTGGGGGATTGGATAACCTTTGGCCTACAGTCAAGGTTGGCTGGACGGTTAGCGGTACAGGAGCTGGAAGGACTCACTAGGTGCTGCTCGTTGCTGAGGACTTGGAGGGGACAAAGGCATGGATGGAATAACCCTCACACCACCGCCAATATGCTAGAAAGGGCGGACACACCAGTCCCAGGGGGAGCATCCACCCTGCAGAGGCCACACTGAACATGGTAATGATGCCCTGAGCTCAAAGTGCCAGGGTTCCCTAAATCAGCAGGACTCAGGTACATGATCCAAATGTTCTTTGTAACCAGAGGGACTGACATTGTCCACTTGCCAAGGGTTGTTTGGGCCAGGGATGTGAAGTGAGTGGACAATGGCGCTTCTGGGTGGTCAGTGGGGACTTCTCTTTCTACAGCACTTTCCTAGCCTTGGATTGGGGTCCTTCAAATTATAGGACCATGAACGGGGCCCTAGTCTCAGCTGGGGTCAATCTCATGGAAAACCTCAAGATCCGGTATATGTCTGGATCAGATGGGATCTTGGTGAAGACAGTCCATCTCTTCCAATCTCAAACTCAGTTCTGGGCAGGCAAAGTGGATCAAACTGAGTCAAAGTGCTCAAATCTTACTTTTAATCTGCTTGTTTTCATTTTTATTTTTTATGTTGTATGAATATTTTACTGCATGTATGTCTGTGTACCAGGTACATCCAGTGCCTATAGAGATCAGAAGAGGGGGAACTCTGGGACTAGAGTTACAGACAGTTGTTAGCCACCATGTGGGTGCTGAGAATTGAATCCTATGCAAAAGCAGCAAGTGCTCTTAACCTCTGAGCCCTCTCTCCAGTTCAACAATGTTCACTTTTTAGACAACCCCTTTGCAGATATTGATCCTATACCTATATGACCCTGAGTGTGAAAGACACTTAAACTCCATGTCTTAGGCACCTCACTTGTCACAGCCCTGGCCTGGCCTGGCCCTAAAATCACAGCAAGGTTCTGGCTTGTGCATTGCTGCCCTAACCAAGACCCTGCTTGCTGTGTTGGGTTCTGAATAGCTCATTAAACCTGGCTTCCCAACATCGGCAGGCTAAAAACAAACAAACAAACAAACAAACAAACAAACAAACAGGGGCCACATCTACAACAGTAAGATAAAGGACAAAGATGACCTCATGACCAGCTGGGAAACGAAAGCCCGTGGACTTCAAGCGGCAGCCCAGGCATGTTGACAAAAGGACGGAGCAACCCAAACCGTGAGTTCAGTATGGACTGGCACTTGTGCTCTTCATCCCACCGAGGGAATTAGCATCGAGCAGCTGTGCGTATTCACACTGCTCGGTTCGTAGTGCACAATATTATCAGATGTCCTCCTACGCAGAGTGGCAGTATTGGCCTGCTGGGTGATTCACCAGGATCTGACACAAGCTGCCAGAAAAAGGGAGCCATCCAGACTCGGGTGAGAAGAGAAACCAGAATACACGGTAGAAGGGGAAAAGCAGGCCAGACAGCCTTTCAGACTGGAGCAAGACAAAGCTTTAACAGAGCAAGACATGACTTCCCTTTGTCAGAAGTGCGTCAGGTCCACGGACCTGTATAGTTCAGTGTTTAGACCAATGCAAGCAGTCATTCAACCCTCGACAGCTGAGAAAGGAGCCGCCTGTGAAAAACAAGGAGGGAGTCAGTGAACTCATGTTTGAATAATAGATATCCTGCTAAGCACAGAGAAAGCCAGGGCTGGCCAAGGCTCCCCTAGCTCAGATTCCTCACACTTCACAGACAGCATGGCTACTTTAGGGCATTTGAATCTCCCCATTGTCTTAGCCAGTAGCTCCCGTGCAAGCCGCGTGCTCCTAAATCCAACCTCGTGAGGGAGACATTAGAGTTGTCTTTAACTCATCTCCCTTGATTTCCTAGTTTTGAATACATTTTACGCTGGGATGTTTTATTCATACAGGAGAAATGAGACTTCATTTTAACAATGGGTACTCCAAAAACTTCACGCTAATGGATTTCAGGATTAAAAATATTTGGAAGAGTGAGAATGGCTAAGATCAAAAACGCAGGTGACAGCAAATGCTGGCGAGGATGTGGAGAAAGAGGAACACTCCTCCATTGTTGGTGGGATTGCAGACTGGTACAACCATTCTGGAAATCAGTCTGGAGGTTCCTCAGAAAATTGGACATTAAACTGCCTGAGGATCCAGCTATACCTCTCTTGGGCATATACTCAAAAGATGCCCCAACATATAAAAAAGACACGTGCTCCACTATGTTCATAGCAGCCTTATTTATAATAGCCAGAAGCTGGAAAGAACCCAGATGCCCTTCAACAGAGGAATGGATACAGAAAATGTGGTACATCTACACAATGGAATATTACTCAGCTATCAAAAACAACGACTTTATGAAATTTGTAGGCAAATGGTTGAACTGGAAAATATCATCCTGAGTGAGCTAACCCAATCACAGAAAGACATACATGGTATGCACTCATTGATAAGTGGCTATTAGCCCAAATGCCTGAATTACCCTAGATGCCTAGAACAAATGAAACTCAAGACGGATGATCAAAATGTGAATGCTTCACTCCTTCTTTAAAAGGGGAACAAGAATACCCTTGGCAGGGAAGAGAGAGGCAAAGATTAAAACAGAGACTGAAGGAACACCCATTCAGAGCCTGCCCCACATGTGGCCCATATATATACTGCCACCCAATTAGACAAGATGGATGAAGCAAAGAAGTGCAGAAGTGTAGATCGCTCCTGAGAGACACAGCCAGAATACAGCAAATACAGAGGCGAATGTCAGCAGCAAACCACTGAACTGAGAATAGGACCCCGTTGAAGGAATCAGAGAAAGAACTGGAAGAGCTTGAAGGGCTAGAGACCCCATATGTACAACAATGCCAAGCAACCAGAGCTTCCAGGGACTAAGCCACTACCTAAAGACTATACATGGACTGACCCTGGACTCTGACCTCATAGGTAGCAATGAATATCCTAGTAAGAGCACCAGTGGAAGGGGAAGCCCTGGGTCCTGCTAATACTGAACCCCCAGTGAACTAGACTGTTGGGGGAGGGCGGCAATGGGGGAGGGTGGGAGGAACACCATAAGGCAGGGGGAGGGGGAGGGGATGTTTGCTCGAAACCGGAAAGGAATAACACTCGAAATGTATATAAGAAATATTCAAGTTAATAAAAAAAAAAAAAGAAAGGGTAAAAAAAAATATTTGGAAGCCCCTCATCTAGTAGGAAGATGAAACCTCTTAGCCTGGTGTTCAAAAATGGTTTTACCCATTCAAACACCTCTCTGGCTGGGTCACCAGCCGCCCAGTGCTTAGACCACCTAGTGCAGTAAAGGGATCTGTCTGTTCCGTACCTATCTTCTGCAACAACACAATCCTTTTTCTTGTTCTTATGTTATATGTATGCGTGTCTGCCTGTGTGTATGTACGTGTTCTGTATGTGTGCCTAGTGCCTGTAGAGTGAGAAGAGGGCTTCAGATCCCCTGGAACAAGTTATGGATGGTTGTGAGTCACCACCTGGGTGCTGTGAGTTGACCCTGGGTCTTCTGCAAGTATTCTTAGATATCTAAGCCCCTATGTCCTTGTTCTAACTCTTGGCTAATGCAACACCAACAGATGAGGTCACACTGACAAATATATTGAGTTCCCACTTTACTTATAGGAGTACCACTCCTGTCATAGGACACTTCCTTCATGGATGAGCTGCCCAGGGGTAACTACCATTGATGCTCAATGAACGCTGCTTGCTAGTGTCTGCTCAGGCAGCCCAGGTATAAGAAATTGCATAGATAAAATAACAACTCCTGCCTTTTCCATTGGCAGTTGCCCCTCTTCTGATAGACTAGAACCAAACTTAATCGTTAAATTAATACTACTTATGTACCACCACTACCACTCACTAATGTTGCTGCTAGGACTTTGGCAATGCCAAGAAAGCAAGGTTCTAGCTAGTGTGGTATAGGGGATCCAGAAAACAATCTCTGTGCCTGTAACTTACTATCAGCTGCAAATCAAAATTGCTTGGGGTGTAGGTGTCCCTCGGTCTGCAGATCTTACATTGCATAATGGTTTCAGGCAGAGAACAGAGTTGTTCCTCCCCTTACTACGGTTTCCCTCAAGGAACCTGGAAGCAAGTCACATTTTCCAAAGATGGCAGCCGCCACCCCTCTTTCAGCTTGAGGCTCTTTGCGATGTCTTCCAGAGATAATGTTTGCCAGAGGTGAGGATGCAACTTCTGAGGCTGGTTATAAAAATGCCATAACTCCTGCAAAGGCCTCTGAGGGACTCATTGTCTGCGTCATCTAATGCTGTTTGCACTAGAGGAGCTGTGTGGGTCCACCATCTGCATTAGTGGACCGTCAGGTTCCTCTCCATAAACTGGGGTAACACTGATCTCTACCTCCTGAGGACTGAACAGCTAATCCATGCAAGCCTGTAGTATCATGTCTAGCGTATAGTGGCTCCGTGCATTTAGTAATTGCTATCAGTACTTGGCATGTGGGAGGCGACCAGTTCATATCTGTTACTGTTCAGTCAAAATTTACAGTGTATTGGAAAAGAGTATGGTGATCCAATGTGTAGGCAGTGGCCTAGGAGACTGTTCATGTCCAGTTAAGTCGGTGTCTCTGGTCTCAAGTGCCACAGGTGCCCATTGCCTTATACAAACCACCAGAGGACCTTGCCCATCCTGAACCCATTCTAATCTTCTCTGTATTTCCCTGCCAATTCTATTTTGCCTGAGTATTTGCTTCATGGTTCTCTCCTTTTGGAAGGTTCCCTTCCACCCCTGATGGTCTACTTTCTATTGATGCTCATGGTCCTTCCGCCCACGCACCGCTTTGGAAGCCTCTCCCAACCTCAGGAGTAGATGAAGTATCTGTTAGTTATTTTTCTCATGCTATAATCTGAGAAGAAACTTAAGGGGGGAAGGGCTTATTTTGGCTCACAGGATACAGGCCATATTGGGGGGCAGGGGCTGGTGGGCATGATAGCAGGAGCGTGGAGTAGCTGGCCACCCTGCTTCTACATTCTGGGAGCAAGGAGCAAGCTGGAAGTGGGGCCACACTATCAAGACCAGCGCCCCAGCAACTCGCTTCTTCCAGCCAGACTCCACTTCTTAGAAGTTCTGTAGCCTTTCCCAAACAGCCTTCAGCTGGGGACCACGGATTCAAGTGCAGAGTCTCAGGGAGACACTGCCCATCCAAACCTCAGTGGTGCCTCAGTCTCTCCTACAGTAGCAGTTCATCATAGAGAAGCCATGGCTCACATCTTCACCGTCCCCGTTATCTCAGCACATCTGAAAGACAGGGTTTCCCGACTGTCTCTAGCACTGCTCCCCTAGTACTTAGCAATGCATGGTAACCAGTGGTCATTCAACAAGCGTTTGAGTAAATGACTGCAAGTGAACATTTTACTATGTTTAAAGAAAACGATTCCAGTATCGTCACCATGGTAGTTCTGTGTTTAAATCTTTTTGTTCTTGTTTTTGAGAAATCCCCAAACTGATTTCCACAATGGCTACATCAATTTGCACCCTCGCCGATCTCACCAGTAGTGAATAACCCCCCCTCCCCCAGGTCAGCATTTGTGGATGATGGCCATTCTGACCATCAAAGCAGTTTTAATTTGCACTTTCCTAATGGCTTGGGGGTTTTGAACACGGTTATAGTTATTGGCCATTTGTATGTCTTTGTATGGAAATAATCTGTTCGTCTCATTTGCCCATTTGTCAACTGGCAGTTTTATTCCTGGGTAGTTAATTTCCGGTGTTCTTTGTAAATTCTGGATATTAGCCCTTTGTCTGAAGTATAGCTGGTGTGGATTTTCTCCCATCCTGCCGGTTGTCTGTTAACTCTGCCGACGGCTTCCTTTGCTCAACAGAACGTTTTTGTTTCCACGTCCTATCTGTTGATGCTGGGGTTAGTTATCATGTTGTTGATCTTCTATTTAACAAGCACATGGCTACCCTGATATCTTGAAGGGTGTCTCCTGTGTTTTCTTCTAAGGGCTTCCGTGTTTTGGGATTTTAATTGAAATATAAGAATCTGATTTCATTCTTCTGCAGGTGGAAATCCAATTTTGTTAGCAACATTTGTTGGATAGGCTATCTTTTTTCCCAAAGTAGTTTTTGCCTCCTCTGTCAAAAATTAAGTTAACATAGCTGTGCCATTTTATGTACGGGCTCTCTATTCTATGCCATTGTATATGCCTATCTCCATGCTATGACCAGCCTGTCTTTGCCACTATAGCTCTATGATGTAATTTGAGCTCAGGTACTGCAATGCCTCCAGCAATGCTTTTACCCCTTGGGATTGCTTTCACTATCTGTGATCGTTTGTGGATACGTATGAATTCTTATACTGTGTTTTCGAAACCCCAGAGATATGACATGGGAATTTCAATAAGCATGGCATTAATTCTGTAAATTAATTTTGGTAGAATAGACATTTTCACAATATTAATTGTGCCTATCCAGGAGCATAGAATATTTTCCCATCACCTTGTATCTTCTGGGATTTTCTTTTTCAATATCTTTACTTTTTTTTTTTTTTTTTTTTGCAGTCCAGGTCCTTCATTTCCTTTGTATACATTAGGCCATGAATTCGTATGGAATGGGCTCCAGCAGCTCAGGCTCCTTTCTCTTAGTCCTCACAAAGTGGGCTTCTCTGGGTGGCGCAGGCTGACGCTTCAACTGAACCCAGGTGCCCTTCTATTTGGTTTCCTTTTTCTTCTGATCGTTCTCCTTCACCCGCTTCAGGAAGCTGTCTCTGCTCTTTGAGTGCTTGATGTGCTCAATCCGCACATTGATCCTCTTGGCCAGAATCTTGCCTTTAACTTGCTTGTTTACAATGATGCCCACGGCATGCTGGGTGACATTGTAGACTCTTCCGGTTTTGCCGTGGTAACAGTTATGGGGCAGTGCCCATATGAACAGTGCCCATTCCCTTGATGTCTACAATATCACCCTTTTTGTAGATTCGCATGTATGTGGCCAAAGGAACGACTCCATGTTTCCTAAAAGGTCTAGAGAACATATACCGAGTACCCCTCCTCTTTCCTTTTGTGTTCGTCATTTTGGTGAGTTACTGGAAGATGGCTGCCCTGGAGGAATATCTTTACTTTTTGTTGTTGAGGTCTTCCTTTAGTTAGATAAGTTACTATTTATTTAATTTAGGGGAGTTATTCTGAATGGAATATTTTTATTAATTTCTCTCTCAAAGAGTAGAGTGTTACTATAAAAAAGATACTGAGTTGTTGTTGTTATAATTATTACTATTGGTTTTTGTATTTTGCCTAATTTATCGCCATCACTTTTCAGGTAGTAGGTAACGTGTTGTTAAAAGACTTGCATCAAAACAGAAGCAAACACAGTCTTGGCACAGAGTAGCATGAGCTTTGCTGTTTTGGAGATGCCTAGAGTGCTTTAGCAGAGGAAGGGAGGTAGAGAAGAATGCTGCTCTCTTGGTTTCTCACTGTCCTATCTGGTAAGGGAGGACAGGGTTGGGAGAAGGCCATGTTGCCTGAGTGGTCCCCAAGTTCATATCTGGGACCTTTACTTGCCCTCTGGACAGTTGATGTCTGACACCTAAAGATTTGAAGTGGAAATGAACCTTGATGGCTGGCTCTGAATATTGACTGAAACCCTGGGGGGATGGACCCCAAAGCTGTCCCTGGCTCAGATGGGAAAGGAACACCTCTCTGCTCCAATGATCTGACCCCAGGTGTCTGCACTGAGTGGCTTTCTAAGAACCCAGACAGCTCTATCAAGCCTGTTTTCTGGTTTGATGCTAAGGTTCTCTGTGTGGAACAAGGAACTGTTTGTAGTATTTTTTTTCCCTGAAATGTGTTTAGCACAGCATTCGGTGACATTTCTTTCCAAGGAAAGCACGTGGCACTTCATCTGTGAGAATACCCGGAGTCTCCATCGTGAAGGATCCACCAGAGCAAAGCAAACACACTTGCTGACACCCCGCAGAAGCTCTGCAGATCTGTGTGGCCAGAACCTACTGGAGTGCTGCAGGTCGGGACCTGTGCATTCCAGTCCAATGCTTGTTCAATTATCAAAATCCCAAGACGCTGACACAGAGGCAATGACCATGAACAGCGGGTTTCCTCCCAGACAGGGAAAGTCCTTTTCTAGACAAGCCAGCACATGCCGGTCAGGGAACGCTTAGGTTAAGTTTTGTCTGCCTTTGCCCATGGGTACTATGGAGGCAGTGTGTCCGCCTACAACTCCATCTATCCGTTCTAAACCCTCCTGCCTCTCTTTTCTAACTGGGTGTACGCCGCTGACAATCTCACCCAATACAGTCTCTTGCAGACGATTAGACGCAAAGTCGAGTTTCAGTACCACAAGGAGAGATGTCGCATGTTCCAAAGGACCAGGGCTGCTGTTTTACTGCACAGGGTCACACTTCACCCTGGCTATCCCGACACAGTTTGGGTGTTTCCTATTGTCGTTCAGCTCTCCTGGCACAAGCACTCTACCACTGAGCTAAATCCCCAACCCCGTAAACTCTCAAATGTTAGATTCCTGGCTGCCTCTCGTCTTAGCCTACACTCCCTCCTTCAAGGATCAGAACTTGGGAGCTGACTGACATTTCTGTGGGCTAAAACAGTAGTGTCTGACTTCCTCTGGTAGCTAACAACATGCTTTCATGCATTTCATAAACATTCACCCTAGCAGTCTCCTGAAAGGTGAGCGGCTAACCTCTGGATTGGATTGCAAGTGGGCGTTAGAATCAGGTCATCTGCAAGAGCAATACAGACTCTAAACCTCTGAGCCAGCGCCCCAGTCCCAGCATTGACCTGTTTTACAAGTGAGAGAGACCAGGGTCAGAGAGGTCATTAACCGGCCAGTGGCCCCTCAATGAAGCAAGGGTCCTGTGATTTATTCAATTTGGGCTATAAAAAGAATTATCCCTGTGGTTGGGTTTCCAGTCTCCCTGTCTTTCCTTATTTTTAAGATCCCAAAGAAACAGATGCATATGTATGAACCAGAGCCATTGGTGGCTATGTGACATCTGCCTCCGGTCCCCAGTCACTGACACCCATTGGTGATGCCTACAGCCAGGAAGTTGAGAAAGGCACCACTGCTCAGCTGCTCCCCATGGGAGCAGAAGGGAGGCCACCGAGAAGTGCCTTCGAGCCCTTCCTGCTGTTCTAGGGCACATAGACATCTACTAGAGAATGGGAGGTACCACAAGTCTGTGTGTCTGACTCGTCCAACAGTCTCTCCTTCCAGATCCTTCCTCCACCCTTTTGTCAAAATCCTGCTGGTGGCTGCCTCCCTCTGAATCTCAATCAGAGCTGCAAGAAGAGGCCGTGGAGTACCTGGGAACGCCAGTGTGAACCAGAAACAGCAGCCGCTAGATTCAGATCTCCTCCCAGTTGTGTGAATAGTTCTTTCCCGGTACTGCACAGCACCCTTGACAGGTAACCCATGAGGCACGCCCTATTCTCTATCTCTGTGGACTTCATGGTAGTGCATGTGGAAACAGCTGGATGCAGTTGTACTGAAGCTGTACCTCATACTAGGTACACTGGGAACCAGAATTGGGGGGGCGAGGAGTGCAGTGCTCAATGAAACTGGATAATTCCACTCTTCTTCTGCACATTTGAGCCCTTTCATAGTCATATCGTGAAAGGGTCTTGCTTGGGAAACTCTCAAAGCTGCACTGAGAGCAACATTTAAAAAGAGGATTGTATCTTGCCGAGTGTCATCAGTACCTAGACTCTGTTTGGGCCAGTGGGAATAAAGCAATAGGAAACTCTCCTATAGAGAGCTTTTATTAATAGAAAAGTAATTTACTCTTGGAATCCCAAGATAAATGTTGAACAAACATTTCACATAAATAAATAAATAAATAAATAAATAGATAAATAAATAAATAAATAAATAAATAAAAGATCAGGCCAGGCATGATGTCACACACCTTTGGTCCCAGCTGGGCATGATGTCACACACCTTTGGTCCCAGCTGGGCATGATGTCACACACCGTTGGTCCCAGCACTCAGGAGGCAGAGGCAGATGCATCTCTGTGAGTTCAAGGTCAGCCTGGTCTACCTAGCAAGTCCTAGCCAGCCAGGGCTGCATAGGTAAGAATGCCTTTTAAAACAAACAAACAAACAAACAAACAAACCCTTTCCTGATTGTTTGATCTAGCCCTGGACAAGGGGGTGAACCAGAGCATCTGCCCCCAGACTCACCCAGCCCATCAGTTGCTATTGGATGACAAAAGGACCGAAGATGGAAGCTTAGCTAGGGTTTGTTAATGTTCAGAATCACAGGAACCACTGAATCTCCTCCAGAAAGAAGACGTCAGCTGGAATCCAGGAATCTCCTGCATGAGGGACTTTCCACAATAGTCGCTGTGGTAAAAAGATCTGATTGAAGAAGCAGCCACTGCCCCATCGCCCACCCAGGCGGGCTGAAATCTCCTTATGCCAGTCAGCTTTCCTCATGTCTTACATAAGACCAGTTCAGCCACCTTTCTGGTGGAAACCCAGGAGCAACAAGCCAGAGTGAAGGAGCAGAGGATGTTTTGAAGGTGCTACTTCAGGCCTCCTCTTGGGGTGGCCAGATTCCATCAAACATGAGAGAGCAAACACTGGCACCCACACACCCACCAGTCACCCAGTGAGTCGAACTCAGGCCCTCACAGGTTGGTATGTGGATGCTGATTGGTTGGGTGCTCAATTAAATAGGGCTCGGGTGAAGCTGAGAGTCTGCATTGCAAGTAAGTGTCCATGCGAACAGACTGGGTCTTGTCTGTGTGTCCTGTCAATCATCAGAAGGAGGAGCACAGTGTCTACAGTGATAGGACTAGAAAGAGGAGGGAATAAGGGAAGGAGAGATGGAGGGGAGGAGGGAGGGAAGGAGAGGGAGGGAGGGAGGGAGGGAGGGAGGGGGCAGGCATGATGAAACGCACCTATGATCCCAGTACTGAGAAGACAGAGGTATGAAGATTACGAATTTGAGGCCAGCCTGAGCTACAGAGTGAGAATCTGTCACTTGAGAAAAGCAAAAACCCAAACGACAACAAAAACAGGGCCAGGAGATGTAGCTCAGTGGCGGCAGTGTAAATACAAGCTGCTGGTTTGCGTGTTTGATTCCCAGCACTGAAAGAGAAAGGTCTGAAAATCAGTTTCCATTCGGGCCTTTATGGCTTCTCTTGACAAGGAAGAAGCTGAGGGTAGTGGGATGTTGTGATTTGAATGTGGAATGTCCCCCACTAACTCATATGTTTGAACACTTGGTCCCGGCTGGTGGCACTGTTTTGGGAGCGTGAGGGGCCTTGGGCATGTGGAGCCCAGATGGGTAGATGGTAGTGGGCTTTGCGGTTTGTAGCCTGGCTCTGTTTCTTGACCTTGCTCTGCTCTGGAGCTGTGTGAGCCAGCAGCCTCACATTCCTACAGCAGAGAGCCTCTGCCTCACCGTGTCTTTTCTCTCATGGTGGATGTTCTTTCCAAATATGGGCCATGGCTAACCCTTCCTCCATTACCAAGTGTGGTGGCGCACTCCTATAAACCCAGCACCACAGAGGTAGAAGCAGCAGGATCTAAGTTCAGAGTCATCTTTGACTACAGCTAGAGCCACATAAGACCCTGCCTCAAAACCAAAATAAACACTAGAAGTGAGGAAGATTCCGAGTCCCAAACCCCCCTTCAGGGACATGATCTCAGTGACCTGTATACCCCTCATGAAGCTCTGCCTCCTGAAGGCTCTCCTGCCTCCCAAAACTCCATTAGTCAAGACTTTGGGTCCACATTAGGGTCTTGGGGACATTGAAGATCCATACTGTAGCAAGCAGCAGCTCCCTGGGAACACAAGTGTCCTTCGCTTACCTTTGTATTCTCTGCCTAGCTCAGCGTTAGCATTGGAGGTCTCCACAGCAGCTTACTGACAAAATGAACCAACCAATTATAACATTCCATTATTTCTTCTTTTTCTTCCTCCTCTTCTTCCTCTTCCTCTTCTTCCTCTTCCTCCTCCTCCTCCTCTTCCTCTTCTTCCTCTTCCTCCTCCTCCTCCTCCTCCTCCTCTTCTTCTTCTTCTTCTTCCTCTTCTTCTTCTTCTTCCACCTCCTCCTCTTCTTTTTCTTCTCCTCCTCCTCTCCTTCCTCCTCCCCTTCCTCCTCCTCCCCCCTCTTCTCCTCCTCTTCTCTGCAGTAGAACAAACACAGCATAGATTTTCCATCTAAAACACTTCAAATGGATAATTCAGTGGTGGTAAGCACGTTTAGCCATCACTGTATTTGTCTCCAGGATTTTTTTTCATTGTTCCCAACTGGCATTATTCCCATCAAACAATAACATCCTGTTCCCTACTGCCCCTGCCCCTGGTGATCAGTATTCCATTTCTGTCTCCGTGAATCTGACTCTTCTAATACATCAAACAAGCCGGATTATACACTACCTGCCCTTTCATCACCGGCACAGTTCAATTAGCTTGTCTTCAAGGTTCAACCACAGTACCATGGCGGAGGTATATGCTGATAACTGCAGTACTTGGGAGGGTCACACGGGACCCTTCGCACTCAGTGCCAGTTTGGGTTACACAGTGGGTTCCAGGTCAGCCGGGCCCACACAACCAGACGTCTTAAGATACTTCTTCATTCTCGTTCAGGCTGGATACTCCTCCACTGTAGGCACGTGGTACTCCTTGTTTGCCATTCGTCTGTTGAGACACACTTCAGTCACTTGCACCTTTGACCTACTGTGAGAGGGGCTGAGTCCCTGCTTCCATACTCTTTCACTATAGTCCTGGGGGAGGGATCTAGACTCTAGTCTTGAGGAACTTCCGGTGGTGCTTTGAGACAGGTTCTCCTTACATAGTCCACTGTGAGCAATCCTCCTGTCTCTCCCTCTGGAGCTCTAGGATTATAAGCATGGTCCCTCCTACCTGCCTCTCAATTTTGTGACCAGGTTTCACTTTGTAGCCCAAGCTGGCCTGGAACTCTCTCTGCAGTCCAGACAGACCTGGAAACTCACAATTCTTCTGGCTAGAATGACAGACAGATGTGAGCCACCATCCCAGGCTCTCAATTTGAAATTTAAAAAACATCAGCATCTGCAGAGTCTGTGAGTTGGGGATTTCGGTAGGTTCTTCTTGCTGGGGGCACAGGGAGAACCGGTCAAAGGTGCAGGTTTGTCAGGCGGTCCTCCCCCCTCTTGTGTACTTTCCTGGAGATGCAAAGGAGACACTGGTGAAGGGGAGGGGGAAGAAAAGGGGAACTGGGGAGAGGAGGGAGTGGGTGAAGCTGTGGGTCGCAAGGTTTAAGCCAGCAAGGGTTAAGGACAGGCTAAGCCTCCTACTGTCCGATCCGGCGGGCGGGCGGGCGGGGTTTCTTAGCAGGACTGTTGATTCTGCAGTGCGGCCAGTTACTGAGCTCCCCGTCCCGGGGCAAGTACAGGATGCATTTCTTTCACAGAACACCTGAAGAACAGAGGCAGCCCGGATCTTTGTGCCAAAGACTTCTGGGACAGATTCTATAAGTGGCCGCACTGGGCGGTTACATTTTCCAGGGGCCAGCGCTTAGTACTAACCGGCAGCCAAGATCCAGGCACACAGCTGCCCAGAAGCTTGGGGAGGGCGTGGCTGAGGCTCCTGCTGGCCGGAAGGGCTGATCCACAGCTGGAGACCGTTAAAATGTGGCAAGGACTCTCTTCTTTGTTCTCAGGATAAGTTCAAAGTGCTACCAGCCTGAAGGGCAGGGAGTGTGATTCCAGGAACGAATGGGAGAGACTGAGGGATATCCTGACAAAATCCAGAATTTGATACACAGGATGTCATTCTTTAAAACGCTGTTTATCGAAATAACAGATTTTTTTTTTTAAAAAAAGCATTCATAATACCAACTTCTGCCCCCAGAAAGTAACTGTTTTCATTTTGTGTTCTCAGCCATAGGGGTCTCTCTCTCTCTCTCTCTCTCTCTCTCTCTCTCTCTCTCTCTCTCTCTCTCTCTCTCTGACAAGGTTTCAAGGTTTCATGTATCCTGGGACTACCTCAAACTATATAGGTGAGGATGACCTTGAGCCCAGGTCCCTCCTGCTTCTGCCTGCCCAGTGCTAGGTCTTCTACAAGCTGCTTTCTATCTTCCCCCTTATGTCTGAAGATGGTTTAATTTAAATTTTCACTCTCTTTGGCTTTCTGGGATTGAAGGGTAGAAGGTAAGACCCTTGCTTGGTGATGTGTTTCCAGTTTCTCTGCTGCTTCTGCCCAATTTCTGTGGGAAAAGCAGCAGGCAGGAAGGAAATACGTCTCTTGAACTTTATGCCTGGTGATCATTACAAAAGTCATGAGGGGTTAGGGAGAAGACTAGGTGTGCCTGGCTCAAAGCCAGGAGGATTTGAGTTCAGACCCCTGACACGTACGGGTATGGGGGCTGTGGGGAGAGTTGGCCAAGGTGAGAGTTCTGTAATCCTGACCCTGTGGGAGCAGAGACAGGTGGATCCTTGAAGTGTGCTGGCCAAATCTAATGACCTTGAGTTCCAGCCCTGGATCCCACATGTCCCAGAAGCTGTCCTCTGACCTCTACCATGGCATGCAGGCATCCACACACATTAAATAAATGTAATTAAAAAATTTTAATAAGGTAAAGAACAATAGAGGAATGCTCCAATGTCAACCTCTGAACTGCACGCACGCATGCACGCACACAAGCACACACACACATGCACGCACACACACACACACACACACACACACACACACACACACACACACACACACACACAGACACAGAGAGAGAGAGAGAGAGAGAGAGAGAGAGAGAGAGAGAGAGAGAGAGAGAGAGAGAGGATCCCCAGCAGCTCAGGGTCAACCATTCTGCACTGTCTCAGCAGAACCCTTTCTTTTCCTGGCTCTGGTTTTTTGAGTGAACGCTTAGGATAGAAAATAAAGAGAACCAAACTGGAGGCGTCCTGACATTCAGATGGGCTGGCCCCAGAAGTGAGCAGTAGGTGTATCCAGCAAAGCCTGCACCAATCAGAAGCAAGGACCAAAAAATCTTCAAGGATGAGCTAAGCCTTTGACTGGCCATAAAACCCAGGCCCCAGGCAGTTCACCACGCTGGTCTCTGACATTCCTGAACATACCAGAGCCACTTACCCTAGCAGGAGGGGACCCTTCCAGGATCTCCGGCTGCCAGTTCGGCTCCGGCTTCCGTTTCCAGCCCTGTAGTTGGCCTGGCTGAGTATGATTGAGGCTATGCAGAGGCAACACCCATTCTCTGTCTTTCCCATCACTGGCTGTGGATGTGGTGGCCCTGGGCAACTGAACTTGGGACACTTGCGCCACCTCTCCCCCTGTCCCTGAGTGAAAGCGGTCTGTGGACATCAGTGGCGGCTGCGTTTAGAGCTGGACTGTTTGTTGTTAGATTCGTTTGCTCTACGTCCTTTCTCTTTCCCTAATGTGTGACCGATCAACTGTGGATTTGAAAAAAAAAAACAACTGTCTGCCACTGTGATGTGTAAGTCACGTTCAGGGAGGGTTTTTCCCTCTCTCCCGCTGCTGATAGCAGCTCTCAGAACCCTCACTTGCACTGAGTGGCTGAGCCCTTGCAAGAAGAATTATAGTGTTTGTACACTGCTATAACATAGTTCATTTTTCACACATCTCTCCAAGTCTTAAAACGGTGACTTTGGCGGCATTCCGAGAGAGACCAGGAAAGATTTAGGGGCCATGGGCTCTTCCCAGCACCTCTGAGCTAGCATCTTTTAGGGCTTGTGCAGGGCAGAGTGAGCACACAGGGGCTGGGGTATCCCCCAGTGGCCTTCACCTCCTGACCTAGAGCCTTTCTTCAATTCAGTAGCATCCGTATTCCCTGGCTATTTTATTTTATCCTTCATGCATCTAGATCACTTGTTGGGGTTGGTGGGTAGGGACTGTTAACCCAGAAAAACACAGCTCTACCTCAAAGGAAATAGGAGACAGTTTAGTCTTAGGGAAAACATGGGAGAGCAAGGCCCAGGAATGCGGATTCCTATTGCCAGATTGATACATTCCAATGCAGACAAATTTGCATGAAGTTTTTATACCTACTGAACAAAAGTCATAAACGGAGGTACTTTTCAAATGCATTACTGACCCCTCAAGGAGGTGGGCAGGGGCAAAGGTTTTCCATAGGTTTCGGGTGTTATTTGATCACACTCTAGGTCTGGGGTAGGTAGAAGATAGAGAGCTGCTAAGAATATGGCCTAAAGGTTTTCCCAATAGACAAAGGATGTTAAATCTGATCCAGAGATGGCCGATGAGGCGACGAAGGACACTGAAAATAAGCTGGCTCTGGATATGGAACATGCTAACCCTCCACAATCATGACTTTAGTAAATCATTCCTGTAGAGTCTTCGCCATGGCTGTAGCTTCTTTTCTTCTCTTTCTTTTCCAAGTTTACAGGACATAATCCTAGCTCCTAGTTGCCTGGTTCTATTTTCTGTTTCAGATATTCTTTCTGAATAGGCTAAAAAGTTTGCAAACCTCTTTCTTTCTTTTTTTTTTTCTCTTTCCATCTTTATTAAATTGGGTATTTCTTATTTACATTTCAAATGTTATTCCCTTTCCCGGTTTCCAGGCCAACATCCCCCTAATCCCTCCCCTCCCCTTCTATATGGGTGTTCCCCTCCCCACCCTCCTCCCATTACTGCCCTTCCCCCAACAATCCCGTTCACTGGGGGTCCAGCCTTGGCAGGACCAAGGGCTTCCCCTTCCACTGGTGCCCTTACTGGGCTATTCATTGCTACCTATGCAATTGGAGCCCAGGGTCAGTCTTTGGGTAGTGGAAGACTCTGGAAGCTCTGGTTGGTTGGAATTGTTGTTCATATGCGGTCTTAACCCCCTTGAGCTCTTTCAGTCCTTTCTCTGATTCCTTCAACGGGGGTCCCGTTCTCAGTTCAGTGGTTTGCTGCTGGCATTCACCTATGTATTTGCCATATTCTGGCTGTGTCTCTCAGGAGAGATCTACATCTGATTCCTGTCAGCCTGCACTTCTTTGCTTCATCCATCTTATCTAGTTTGGTGGCTGTATATGTATGGGCCTCATGTGGGGCAGGCTCTGAATGGGTGTTCTTTCAGCCTCTGTTCTAAACTTTGCCTCCCTATTCCCTCCCTAGGGTTTTCTTGTTCCCCTTTTAAAGAAGGAGTGAAGCATCCGCATTTTGGTCATCCTTCTTGAGTTTCATGTGTTCTGTGCATTTAGGGTAATTCAAGCATTTGGGCTAATACCTACTTATCAATGAGTGCATACTATGTGTGTTTTTCTGTGATTGGGTTACCTCACTCAGGATGATATTTTCTACTTCCATCCATTTGCCTATGAATTTCATAAAGTCATTGTTTTTGATAGCTGAGTAATATTCCATTGTGTAGATGTACCACATTTTCTGTATCCATTCCTCTGTTGAAGGGCATCTGAGTTCTTTCCAGCTTCTGGCTATTATAAATAAGGCTGCTATGAACATAGTGGAGCACGTGTCTTTGTTATATGTTGGAACATCTCTTGGGTATATGCCCAAGAGAGGTATAGCTGGGTCCTCAGGTAGTTCAATGTCCAATTTTCTGAGGAACCTCCAGACTGATTTCCAGAATGGTTGTACCAGTCTGCAATCCCACCATGGAGGAGTGTTCCTCTTTCTCCACATCCTCACCAGCATCTGCTGTTGCTGGAGTTTTTGATCTTAGCCATTCTGACTGGTGTGAGGTGGAATCTCAGGGTTGTTTTGATTTGCATTTCCCTGATGACTAAGGATGTTGAACATTTCTTTAGGTGCTTCTCAGCCATTTGACATCCCTCAGCTGTTAATTCTTTGTTTAGCTCTGAACCCCATTTTTAATAGGCTTATTTGTCTCCCTGCAGTCTAACTTTGTGAGTTCTTTGTATATTTTGGATATAAGGCCTCTTCACTTGTAGGATTGGTAAAGATCTTTTCCCAATCTGTTGGTTGCCATTTTGTCCTAACGACAGTGTCCTTTGCCTTACAGAAGCTTTGCAGTTTTATGAGATCCCATTTGTTGATTCTTGATCTTAGAGCATAAGCCATTGGTGTTTTGTTCAGGAAATTTTCTCCAGTGCCCATGTGTTCGAGATTCTTCCCTACTTTTTCTTCTATTAGTTTGAGTGTGTCTGGTTTGATGTGGAGGTCCTTGATCCACTTGGACTTAAGCTTTGTACAGGGTGATAAGAATGGATTGATCTGCATTCTTCTACATGTTGACCTCCAGTTGAACCAGCACCATTTGCTGAAAATGCTATCTTTTTTCCATTGGATGGTTTTGGCTCCTTTGTCAAAAATCAAGTGACCATAGGTGTGTGGGTTCATTTCTGGGTCTTCAATCCTATTCCACTGGTCTATCTGTCTGTCTCTGTACCAATACCATGCAGTTTTTATCACTATTGCTCTGTAATACTGCTTGAGAGTTCAGGGATAGTGATTCCCCCAGAAGTCCTTTTATTGCTGAGGATAGTTTTAGGTATCCTGGGTTTTTTGTTATTTCAGATGAATTTGCAAATTGTTCTGTCTAACTCTCTGAAGAATTGGATTGGAATTTTGATGGGAATTGCATTGAATCTGTAGATCGCTTTTGGTAAAATGGCCATTTTTACTATATTAATCCTGCCAATCCATGAGCATGGGAGCTCTTTCCATCTTCTGAGATCTTCTTCAATTTCTTTCTTCAGAGGCTTGAAGTTCTTATTATACAGATCTTTCACTTGCTTGGTTAAAGTCACACCAAGGTATTTTATATTATTTGGGACTATTATGAAGGGTGTTGTTTCCCTAATTTCTTTCTCAGCTTGTTTCTCTTTTGTGTAGAGGAAGGCTACTGATTTATTTGAGTTCATTTTATACCCCAACACTTTGCTGAAGGTGTTTATCAGATTTAGTAGTTCTCTGGTGGAACTTTTGGGATCACTTAAATATAATATCATATCATCTGCAAATAGTGATGTTTTGACTTCTTCCTTTCCAATCTGTATCCCTTTGATCTCCTTTTGTTGTCTGATTGCTCTGGCTAGGACTTTGAGTACTATATTGAATAAGTAGGGAGAGGGTGGGCAGCCTTGTCTAGTCCCTGATTTTAATGGGATTGCTTCAAGTTTCTCTCCATTTAGTTTAATGGTGAACCTCTTTGTTCAGAAATGGGCAGGCAGGGTTAAGTTAAGAGGCGTGACTCAGGCTAGACCTTTCTCAGTGTAGCTGAGAAATAATTGCACGGAGTTATGAGTGGGATAAGACTCATTTGTTATGTTGCTTTTCCTTGGTCAATTTTTCTTTAACGTGAAAAGAGCTATGGTTCTGAGATCTAGAAAAAGTTACAGCCCATCGGTGGTGGGAGCCTGGCTGAGCCTCAGATTAAACTTCGCAAGCTTGAAAGTGTGCCTTGAATCAGAGCTCCGCACACTGGGTTTAAGACAGCTGCCTACACACCACGCTTGCTGTGCATTGGATAAGAAAAGGTGTGTGGCACTCAGTATACTGTCTAAGCCATGTTCTATGATAACGTTCAGAATTATTTGCTAACGATTATTGAGTAAGACTATTGCTACTGTGGTAATACACTAATTTATACTAGGTGGAGTATGTTTGATTGCACATAAAACCCAGCTCAGTTGGCTGAAAACTTAAAACAATTTTTTTCTTATGCAGCCATGATTTTCCATGGTGGGACAGCTCCTGAGTTGGTGAGCTCAGTGTATGTTTGATGTCTGTCTTAGTCAGGGGTTTGTTCTGGGGACAGATGCCATGACCATAGCAACTCTTCAATAAAGGAAAACATCTCATTGGAGCTGGCTTATGGTTCAGAGGTTTAGTTCATTATTATCATGGTGTCATGCAGGTAGACATCGTGCTGGAGATGGAGTGGAGAGTTCTACATCTGGATCAGCAGACAGCAGGAAGAGAGAATGACACTTGGCCTGACTTGACAATCTGAAGCCTCAAAGCCCACCTCCAGTGATGCACTTCCTCCAACAAGACCACACCACTTAATAATGCTACTCCCTATGGGGCCTATAGGGGCCATTTTCATTCGAACCACCACAAAGTCTTTCAGAATACAGGTAATGTTCAGCATGACCATATGTGTCTTTGGCCATCCTGATCCTTGGAGGCTAGAGCAAGAGGCTTGTGGTGAGTTCAAGGTTAGTCTGGACTGCGTAGCAATATCCTATGTCAAAAACAAACACACAAACGCCAGCAATTCCCACCTTTGCTTCCTGCCAGTCTCACACTCACTCTGGGTATGACCAGCTCCTGCCATGTCTATACCTTGGCTCACAAGCAGGGTCACAACCAGGCACAGTGATTCTCAAGGAAGAAAAGACTGTGTGTGTCAACACCTCTTTAAGAAAAAGATACTCTTCTGTCTTTGAGCATGAAGAGTTGCCAGGGTCACGCATGCCCTCTTGGCAAAGAGACTGGGAAATCAGACAAAGCAGGCAACTCCTGGGCAGGGGCTCACAGAGTCACCCCAACTGAAGGGCAACATACAACATTCCAGCCCCTGGATCTCTTCATAAAGAAAATACCTACAGAGAGGTGCAAAGTCTCCAGGGGAGCACGGTAGCTGAGTTCTAAGAGTATTTATACACAGTTCTGTCATTTTCAGGCTTCTAGGGTTGGAGGGGGAGGGTAAGTAAGTCCTTTCTCGCTCTCTTTGCAATGTGTTTTTGACTGTCCCAGTGTGGAGAAGGGAGCTGGAGAAATGTTTCCCAGAAAGAAAAATCCAAGGACTATGCATAAAGGGAAGGCTGGAATGTTTGGCTGAATGTGAAATTGTGCCAACTCCGGCTGAAACCACATAGACTAGGAAATGACAACGTCTCATGGAGAACGGTGCTCTGCACCATCTCTCTCTTCTCAAACGAAAGAGAACCATTTGTCTTTCCTGCAGGTGAAAAAGAGAGCTGAGCCTTCTCAAAGGGCCTGGAAGGGTCACACCTTCAAAGAGAGCTTCGGTTAACTCTACAGTGAGGGCTATCATTCTCAACAACACTCAACACACAATCCTAAAGAGGATCTGGAGCTGACCTGCAGGCAACTCGGCCGTCCATCCAGCCCTTACCCGAGTTCAGATCATCTGCAGTAACAGCTGTAATGCTTAGCAACCAAGAGCTGTCACATACGCCGAGTAGCAGGGAAATACGACCCATACCAGAGGAATAGGCACTAGAAACAGACTTTGTTTGGAAAATTCCTTCCCTAGGGAGATTTAAACACTGTTTACCCCCTCCTCATAAATTCCCAATGACAAACCAATATAACACTCCACTAAAGTTCACTTTGGGAAATCAATGGGTTTATTGGGTTAACTTACAGGGCGTGGGTGAGGGGTCGCCTGCAGAAGTAGAAGCATGGGTGACCCCTAAATAATATACTGGAAGTCATCACCCAGTGTGTGTGATGGCCTCCCCTACACATGCCTGCATGCTTGCAAACACACACACACACACACACACACACACACACACACACACACACACACACACACACACGTGCACACATGTTCCCTAGTCTGTGTACTCTTAGCACCTCCTGAGACTCTGAAGCCACCTGAAGTTAGGACAGAATCGCATACACATGCCTGGGATGAGAGGCTGGAGTCTTGGGAAGGGTTCAGCGAAGTCCCCCAAGTCAAACAAGATATTCTATGAGAAAATGTCAGCAGCCAACAGGATGGTTCGTGATGGACTCTGGAAAGCAGCCCAACTGACTTGACCAAGATGTTGAAAGTTCTCAGAGGATCCTGTTGTATAGCAGACTTAAAGTGAGGATTTTCCAAAGAGCAAGGAGACAGGACAGAGACAAGAATGACATAGCTTCTTGTCCTAAGTCCCCAAAGCTAGAAAATAGTAGAACTATGTCCTCAGAAAGCTGAGAGGAAAGAAGCCATATACATCTATGTATACATGCATGTATATACACAATCTTACAAACTATCATTCCATGTTCAGGGGAAATAGATTAAAAATGGAGACAAAGACGTCGTCAGGCAAACAAGAGCTGAAGGAAATTCTTCAACCAGAAGGAGAGTGAGCAGATGGAATTTGGGGATTACACAAAGAAACAGAGCTCTGGAAAGGAAAACATTTTAATGGTTACAAAAGCCTTCTTTTGTGTTAAAGTCTCCGATTTTTTTTTTGGACTAGTCAAAACAAAAATAACATTCACACAGTCTGAGATCTATGTAGAAAATTAACATGAGAACAGCACAGGAAGGGAGGAGACAAGGCAGAGGTGTGCAGCCTCTGCTCCTCCTGACCGGAGGTGGAGGCCGACTGTTAGAGGCTGCAGTTCGGAAACACAGGTTAGAGTAGAGGGGATAGGTAAAAGCCCATGACAACTCAGTGAACTATGAAACAGAGCAAATTTACACCCAAGGAGGGGCAGAAGAGCAGACAGGGTAAACGAAAAGAGAAAAGTAAACATCCTCTCCAAGGACATTAAAGGTGAATGTTTCAAGTACTCCAGTAACAGTAACTACAGAGTATCTACTATACTTTGTGTTCTCGCACCGCCCAATACTCAGCCCTGTGTGTGTGTGTATTGCATGTGTGTGTATGTGTATGTTTGTTAGGGTATGTGTGTGCTTGCATGTGCATGCATGTGTATGTGTGTGTGCACGTGTGTGTGTATGCCCTTGACATGTAGATATGAATGCTATGCATGTGAAAATCAAAGAACAACTCCCGGGAATCAGCCCTCCCACTCCATCATGTGAATCCTAGGGATTGAACTCAGGTTGTCAGGCTTAGCAGCAAGCTCCTTTACCGGCTGAGCCATCTTGGCAGCCTTCAACTTTCTCTTTAAATGTAAAGTCACAGGTAAGCAAACAGGATATCTATACAAGCATGAGTCTAGAAAACACCTGCAAAACGTATCTGATAAGTCTTCCCCAGTACTAAGGATTGAATGCGTGCTAGGTACACACTCTATCACTGGGCTACACTCCAACTCCCTGACAAATGGTTTATATTCAAAATATATAATGAACTCATAATTTATTAATAATAGACCAATTAAAAGTGGGAAATATTTTAACAGACATTTCCCTAAGGAAAATATCTAGATGGCAAAAGCACACAAAAAGTTGCTACATATAATTAGTCACAGGGGGGATGCAAATCAAAGCCACAGTGAGATACCACCCTCTACTGCAGAGTCCTTTAAACCTACCTGACAAGACCAAGTGTTGACAGGGCAGAAGAGCGAAAATGTTCATGTATTCCCCTGGAAATGCTAAAGTATTTGAAGCTGCAAGCTTGGGGAAGTGTCTATAAATTTAAATATAAGTCTACTATATGGTCCTATAATTCCATGCCCAAGGAATTTTCCAGAGAGAGAGAGAGAGAGAGAGAGAGAGAGAGAGAGAGAGAGAGAGAGAGACAGAGAGAGACAGAGAGACAGAGAGACAGAGACAGAGACAGAGACAGAGACAGAGACAGAGAGAGAATGTGTTCCCACACAAACTTACTCACAAGGATTCCTGATATCCTGGTTCCTAATAGGCTAAAAGTAGAAGGAAGCTAAATCTGCAATGACCAGTGATTGGCTGAACCAGAGATCATGGCTGCAGGCTGGAAGGGTTCCCAGCACTAATGCGGAGCAGCCTGCTGTACTCAGAACAGCGTTTGTGAACCTCCAGGAGGGGTATGGGAAGATCACCAGGTTCTAGGTCAGTGTGAGCTATGTAGTAAGTTTGAGGTAGCCTAGGAGACCATGTGAGACCCTGACTTAAAAAAATAAGTATCTCTACATAAGTCAGTTTATATGAAATGTTAGAAAAGGCAAAAGGCCAGATGACAGCAAGCAAGCTATCAGGGATCGGTGTAGAGAGAGGACCTTGACTTGTTAGCAGGTGCAGGAAACCTCAGGGAAGGATGGGGACTCTTCCTTATAGTGGTGGTAAGATGACATTTGTCAAAACTCATCAAAGTATTCATTTAAACAGATAGATTTTGTTTTGTATCATATGTAACAATGAAAAAGAAGAACCCCCCCTCGCTAAAACAAAACAAAACAAAACAAAACAAAACAAAGAAAAACTCCAAGGGATGTAGGAAAGCCAAAGGCCGTACAACAGAAAGCAAGGGTCTTTCTAAGAATTCTTCCTAGGAGACATCTCAAATCTCAGTGCCAGCATTCTCTCCAATGCCCGTGCTTAAGCCGATCACTGGTAAAGAATGAGGATTAAAATCTACATTTAGAGTGCTCAGGTATATAAAAGTTTGGGATCATACCCTGGGCCGGGAATGGAGCCAACGTCCCTTGAATAGAGACAAGTGAACCTGTTCCGAAAACCTGGGGACCTGTGTTACTCAGGGTGTCTGTAGCTTTGTAAGAAAACCCGGGAGCTGTGTTACTCAGGGTGTCTGTAGCTTTGTAAGAAGTGAGCCTGGGCTTTGGGTGCTTACCATGGTCAAAACTTTCGAGTCCCCAAGTGACAGTCCCAGCATTCTTGACCAGGGCCAGCTTTCTTCTCTGTGGACTCTTGGGGCCTCTGACGGGTTGTCATCTTGGGCCTCAGGTTCCACCCAGTAGACAAGGGGAAAGGGTGTGAGGAAGCCAAAGAACTGTTTCTTAGTTTGACTATCTTAATACGTACAACTTCTGCTCAACTCCGCGTCAAGAAGAACCATATCCAGCCAATACTAGGGGGTGGGAACTATGTTCCTAGCAGGAAAGCTGGCCCCAGTGGGAACTGTCCATACTTAATGTCCCAAGTACTCACAAAGCAAAAGCTCCTATTATACACGTCACCCTTCCTCAGTCGTCACCGTAAGGTAACCAAGGTTGGATAGGTTACCCAACTAGCTGAGGTGGTGGATGATCCCCAAGGCCATGAGATGCAACATTTTGTTCTCTTAGCTTCTTTTGTGTGGCTTCAGGGATGGGGTAGAGCTTTACCATTTGTCTTTGTCATTTGGCATCATGGTTCCATTCAGATCAATGTCAAAAGACATTGGGGGATGGGCCACACAGACGAAGCCCGGTATCTGCCTCCCCCTGAATGCTTTCGCAGCAGGCATCAGACTGAACCAGCCACTCTTTTCTACAGTACTGTTGACCCTCGTCTGTGCAGATAAAACAAACAGTATGAGTGTGTCTGTTCAAATAAATCCTACCCCTCTCATTTGGCAGGAACAACTAGTTCCCAGGACACCATCACTGTGTATTTCCCTAGGCTTGTAATGATGGTGTACAGGGAGAAGTGGTAGGCTTTTGATCTTGATGCGTGTGCATGTGTATGTGTGTGTTTCCGTATGTGTGTACGAACATGCATATAGATGCCAAAAATGGACATTGTGTTTTCCACAGTTCTTCTTCTAAAATAACACATATTATTTTATTTTTAATTATGTGTGTGTGTGTGTGTGTGTGTGTGTGTTTCTGCGTGAGTACGTGCATGTGTGAGTGCAGTACCCCAGAGTCCAGAAGAGGGCGCCAGAGTCCTTAGAGTTGGAGTCACAGGCAGTTGTGAGCTGCCCGACGTGGGTTCTGGGAACCAAGCATGGGACCTCTGCAATGAAGCAGGGCGTGCACTCGAAACTACTAAATCATCCCTCCAGCCCCCACCGTACTGTCTGAAACAGGGCCTTCCCTGAACCTGGAGCTCAGGAACTTGGCCAGGCCAGCCAGCCATTTAGCTTCCTAGGTCCACCTGTCTCTGCCACCCCTGCAGTAGCCCTCTAACCCTCTGGTTTTCACAGTATCTGTTGAAAAGTTCCTGGGATTATGTGTCTTATACACATGTTAAAGACAGCAGTGCAAGGGTATGCAGAGGTAGGAATGAGCCAGGAAGCTGAGGAGGTGGGAGACTCTAGAGGGCTCTTATAATTTATTAAGACAGTAGAACATTCTAGAACCTTTTTTTTTTTTTTTTTGTCTTTTTTTTTCTGGAGCTGGGGACTGAACCCAGGGCCTTGCGCTTGCTAGGCAAGCGCTCTACCACTGAGCTAACTCCCCAACCCTAGAACCTATGTTTTATTGCAAACAGATTTACTGCTGTCTCTATGCTGCCATTGTTGGCTAAACAGGTTGGAGGAAGAGAATTCTCAGAGAGTTTGGACTCCCTCGAAATCCATGCTAGCTTACCTTGGCATGCTTGCTGTCTTGGTCATTGTTTTATTGCTGCGAAGGCATACCATGACCAAGGCAACTCTTATAAAAGAAAGCATTTAATTAAGGTTTCTTACAATTTCAGAAATTTGGCTTACTGTCGTCACAGTGGGGAGCACGGCAGCACACAGGCAGACACGGTACCAAGAGATGTGGCTGAGAACTTTACAAACAGGCACCATGTGATTACAGGATCTGAAGGCAGAGAGAGAGAGAGAGAGAGAGAGAGAGAGAGAGAGAGAGAGAGAGAGAGAATCAGTCACTGGGACAGGCTTGGGCTTTTGAAACCTGAAGGCCCACCCCCAGTGACACACTTCCTCCAACAAGGCCATATCTGCTCCAAGACCACACCTACTCCAACAAGACCACACCTCCTAATCCTTCTCAAGTAATGCTACTCCCTGGTGACTAAACATTCAAATATGAGAGCCTATGGGGTCCATTCTCATTCAGACCACCATATTTATGGAAGGGGAATCTCTTCCCAGAGGAGAAAACCTCTCTCATATTGCTCACCTCCTTAATCAGAGCTCAGGAACTTTCCAAGTTCATTTATTTCAAGCAGTTTCCTCTTGGAAATCTAGCATAGAGTGGGTCAAACTTTCCATCTGAAGTGTTAATAATTCGTACTGCAGCTCCAGCTGACTGACTCCCTGGTCTGTCTTTGGCTTACTTTGTGGACTTGTTTAGATATCCCGCAGTTACTGTAATGTGCCCAGGTTTACTGAGCTGCACATGCCTCATCTTTAAAATGTGGGGCTTGGGCAATATTAGTGATTTCGGGTGATTTTTTTTTTCCTCCCAAATGAGCATGCATGTAACACTCTGGTCTATAAAAAAATGATAAAAACAGAACTCATAGCTGGACCCGAAGCAGTTATTGCCCTATCGTGTGTTGGGCATGGTGCCAGAGGCCTAGGACGCAGCCTCTTCTACCACCTTAGTGGACAAGGTCAGGCAACTTCTGGGTGCTGTGCTCAGGAGGATGCTGATGAGAGGGAGGGAGGGAGGGAGGGGAGGGAGGAGAGAGAGAGAGGGAGAGAGAGAGAAAGCATGGGGAGGGGGAGGGGAGGGAGAGAGAGAGTGAGCGAGCACATGGGGAGGGGAGAGAGAGAGAGAGAGAGAGAGAGAGAGAGAGAGAGAGAATGTGGAGGAGGGAGGAGAGAGAATGGAGGGGGGAGGGAGAAGAGAGCGCGATGGGGAGGGGAGGGGAGGAGAGAGAGAATGGGGGGGGAGGGGGAGGGGAGGGAGAAAAGGAGAGAGAGAGAGAGAGAGAGAGAGAGAGAGAGAGAGAGAGAATGAATGAATTAGTGCTACTGTGAGCCAACCTCAGGTGCAAAGAGTGGGGATGAGGGAGTCAAAGTCTGCCAGGAACACCTCTAGGGGCCCCTTTCCATGGTGGGAGCCATAGCAGCACAAACTTCCATAGCACACCTCACTGGCTCTCCGGTTCCCTGCCCTGCTTTCTGTTACCTCATTGCTGATTTCTGAGATCATTTCCTCAGGAAAGACTCAAGCACATCAGTGTCTGGAGCCATGTGAAGAGGGCGAGAGGCACTGCCAAGGCAGAGGACAAACAGAGTCAGCATGGCGTAGAAGGGAGTTCTGGGCAGCTTCACATTGGCCAGACCGTCCCGATTCTGCGCAGTTAGTAGTGTGGGATTGGACTAACTTGGCACCCATTGGGCTGGGCACTCGAGCCACTCCAGTTCCTCAAACACTGTGTACTTAGAGAAAGCAAACTACTCCTAATATTTACTCATCCCTTGCAGATGGATGACTGGTACGCTCCTAGGTGAGGAGAGGCACAAGTGCTGTTGGCTGCTCCTGGAAACAAGGCTCTATTTGTCTAGAGTTTGGTGGCCTTATGAGGGACCCCGTGCTCTGACCCCACAGGCCTCCACTCACTGCAGCCTTTCCCAGGCAAGGCGAGCTCAGCAAGATGATTACCTCACTGCATGTCATCTGCAAATGAGGAGTTGGGATTTAAAATGTCTTTTGAAGGGCAGGAGCTGTGGCCTGGATTTGATAATAAGGAGCAAAGCAAAACAGCCAGCACCTACTCAAGGAACCGGGAGTAAAGCGAGGGGGAGGGCAAATAAGGGCGGGGAGGTGAGGAGGAGCCGGGATGAAGGACCTGTGGGGGGTCCTGTCTATGTGGGGAGTCACAGCTTCCATCCTCAAGTGTTCTAAGCTCTGTGTTCCGTGGAAAGGAAAACACCAACGGTTACAGTATTTACAGAGTCCGAGAGGTGAACGGAAGTCAGTCTCTAACAAAAGAGCATCTGAGAAGCTGAGACAAGAATACAATTTCGGCATCGTTGTAGGCAGAGAGGCTGCTGCCAGGCATGACAGAGAGCATCTGTAAACCGGTCCTGTGCACAGCACAATGACAAAGTGCTCAGGGCTCTTGCATAGGACATCCCTCAATAAGGGCTGATGGCATCATGACAAAGAGCAATCAGTAAAAGCAGCTTTATGGGGGCGCCGTTGTGATGTATCCTAGTGGTAAGCTAGCTGACAGTCTATTTCCTTCATAACTCAGGGGACGATCTTAGGATTCTGGAATGTACAGGCTTCATTTTCTCCAAGTAGTCCTCCATAAATATTGTTTTTCTCCGCTGAATTTTAAAAAAAACAAATATTGTGAGACAGTACGTTTGAAATCACCTTCTGCATGTTGGCTGTTCTCGGGGGTGGGGTTAAGCATAAGATCATTTGTTCTGCAGATTAATCATCCCAGTCAGGGAAGACTTGACACCACCTGGTGAGGGGCAGCTGCCTATGATTCAGAAGTAGACCTCAAGCGTTCCAGAAAGTCACTGTGCATCCTACCTCAGACTTCACGAGCTCTGTGTAATAAGGTGTGGACCTAGCCACGGTTGGAATGAGAAGTTATTCTAGAAGTCCCCATGAAATCACTGGCTGCAAACCAACCACTCCAAGACAGACGATGTAGCCCTGCAAGTGATGGGCTAGCTGAGCTAAAGGGAAAAATGAGATACAAAGAACCCAAGAATGTGGAGATGTGGAGATGGCTCAGTGGACAAAGGCGCTTGACCTCAAAACTGACAAAACAGAGTACCAGCCGGTGGATCCCTTCTACAAGTGTCTTCTGGCTTTCATACGCACTGCACTGCAGTACACATGCTAATGATAAATTAGATTTTTTAAACAGAGGACTAGAGAGATGGCTCAGTGCTGCATAGGACCTGGGTTTGATTCTCAGCTCACATTAGACAGTTCACAACTGTCTGTAACTCCAGCTCGAGAAGACTTGACACCTCCGGGCTCTAGGGCATGTACTCTCACACGGTCATACACCTGCGACTCCATACACGACTGCCACATACATCTATCCTGCGACTCCATACACGACTGCTACATACACGTCCCCTGTATGAAAAACAATTAATTTTTTTTTCTTTTCGGAGATGTGTACTGAAAAACGTGTTTTTGTGTTTTACGACAGCAGTTGATGGTTTCTCTTTGGCAGTCAGCAGGTAAGTGGCAAGGAAGGTAGACCTGCGTTTTCCCAGGAAAACAGTAGCATCTGCAGTTGAGCTCGTCTGGTCTAAAGTTGCAGGACACGCACAGCCCAGCCCCTCCTTGCTTTTGTTACGTGAAAGAAGGAACAGTTAGAACGAAGGCTGAACTTTCCAAGAGTAAGCTGCATTTGGATGAACCGCCCATTTTAGGGAAAGGACATCCTCCCAGTTAGTGGGTCTGTGGCTCCTCCAAATGCTGCAAACTGCTTCTCTGGGGGGCACTAAACTTTAGGATGAATGTGTTTTAGAGATGAGGGTAGCTCCACTTGAACTAGTGTTGACCATTACAAAGCAGGCAGGTTCTCCTGGCATTTTTTTTTTTTTTTTTTTTTTTTTTACCAGTGATTCCTTGAAACAGTCCAAACAAATACGATTCCTTCCCTAAAACACAAAACTTCAAAACACAATCTGAAGACAGCTTTCTCAGAGTTCCCCGTTGTCTTCTCCAATCCTTCGGTGGGCCTGTTTCCATATAAGGTAGTGTTTCTCTGGAAGAGGGTCCACAGGCTCAGGCAAGAAAAACCATGGGCTTCTGAGCTGAATAGGAGTTTTAGACAAATGGACCTTGACTTTTCAATTTAACTGTGCTTTATATAATATTTAGGGCATATTACTAAAAGGGTCTTGTTTGATTACTTGAAAATCAGATTTTAATGGAGACCCTGTCTTTTGGCCTGTGATCCTACAGTCATTGTGACTGGTTTGTAAATATCACTGTAAAGACTTAGTGCTTGGGACTGAGGCTCCACATCCACAGCTGACGACAGACCCGGAGGGTTAGTAAGAACAGGCTAAGGAGAGAAAGAAAGATTACACCCACCCTTCCCGCCCCCCTTTACTTGCCCCTTACATACATGTGCACAACCAGGGGAAAGACTGTCCCGAGAGACAGAAAGCTCTCTGCCTGGCTTCAGCTGAGGGCAAGACATGGGCCAGAAGGGTAGCCTTGGGTACAAACCAGGTATCCCTTCCTCTCTCCCTCCCTCTTTCCTTCTGTCTTTCCTTCTTTCCTTCCCTTTTTCCTTCCCTTCCTCACTCCCTTCTTCCCTCCCTCCCTCCCTCCCTCCCTCCCTCCCTCCCTCCTTCTCTCCCTCCTTTTCTCCTTTCTTCCCTCTCTTCTCTATTACTGTTTGAGGAGTTCCTCTAGGGCCAGGGCCACAGAGACACCACACTGGGGCTCACATTTTCGGATTGCTTTTATGGTAGGGCTTCCTCCTATGATGCCTAAGAACATCATCTTGAACATTTCCCACCTTGGTCTTTTAGGGCAGCAGAAAGGATAAGAATTGGCAGTGTGGGGGAGAGGAGGGGTCACAAAGCAGGAGCAGGCCTCGAGCCAACTGCTTCGACCCCTTCCCTTGTCTGTCAGAGGGCAGCCAGGCTTACCAGAGCTTACAGAATCATCAACTCTCACCCTTCGTGAAGTGGGCTTCCCTTCTCCATTATTCTCTCTCTCTTTAAAACTCTAATTATATTTTCTAATTCTATCATGTATGCTACCTCCCTCCTGCCATCTCTTCATTGTTGGAGAATGAGCTGGTAGGCAAGTGTCTAACCTGAGCAATGTCCCCAACCCTTACATTTCTCTTAGATTAGTAATCCCTTAATTTCGATGGGGATGTTACCTCCAGACACAGAAGACAGTTTTGAATGAATGTGATTGCTGGGCTAAAATGTTTTGACAAAATACACTATTTTCCCTAAGACGTACTGCCATGGAGGTCAAAGTCATTTGGAGACCATGTATAGGGTAAACTTACCACATCTGGATGAATCTTAAGGAAAATGAGTAAACTCACTTATTTGGGAACATTTTAACATTTTCATTCTCAAAGTTGAACGATACAGTGTTTTTCTTCTGTTTTGCTGGATTTCAATAAGAAAACCTGTTTCAGAACGTCAGGATCTTTGTAGGGTATTCAAAGGCCACAGCTGCAAACAGATGTTTATCAAGCACTAATAAAGAGTGGTTGGGAATGGTGTCCTTGAAGGTCACTGAGTGAAACCCAAGCTGGGATTCATCCACCTTGAGGGTGGGGGAGAGTTAATTAGGATTACTAGAAAGTGAGTCTGGTTGCCTCAGGCAAGCCTATACAGGAACAAACAGAGCCACAGGTTGGGGCAAGAGGCGTACCTGTGTAGAAAGTTACTCACTGGCAAATAAATGCCTGTCATCATGGAGGAATCAGCAGCTCCCACGGAGATGAATGGAGCTACTGTGGGCCTCTGCAGCAGGCTCGGTGCTTCCTAGTGGGAAACATTGTATCTATTGGTAGTCAGAGCAAACGCTGGTAATAGAACCAAGGGTCTGGTGTCATTAATTTGTGCTTATTTTTTGCTACATCGGTGGATTCTCGTGATACAGTTGACTGGTTGTCAATCAGTCAATCAGCTGACAGCCTGGATCCACTTAAGTGTTCTTCGCACTGGCTTTGCCTGGATAGTCTCACTTATTCCTACGAGTTCAGTTGTTCACCACAGTTATTACCATGATTATAAAATGTACCATTAGTTTAATAACTCTTGGGTGCTGACATAGGAGAAGAGAAGGATTCCTCTCCCCCCCTTCACAATATGTGTACGCTTATTGTAAGTCCCTCCATATACCTCCCTTCTAGCGAGCTCCTGAACTGCCATTCTTACTGTACAGTTAAGCACTGGGGAAGTGACCGCTTCCTGGGTGGGTCGTGACTGGACTTTGCACCTGCTGCCACACCCACTAAATCACTCTGTAGGCTAGAAGCATTCCAGTGGCAGCAACTGACTCATGGCCGCGGTTCCAGGGTCTAGCTCAGAGTCTCTTCTCTGACAGCAAGTAGAGGGCTTTCCAAGGTCCAGATTTTGTTTGTTAAACAAAGGGTCCAGAACTCCTCTCCAGATGCGGGGAAGCAAGATGACAATGTGTCAGCCTCTTAGGTCCTCCAGTTATTAGACAGAGGTGGAAGCAGTATATACATAGTGTGCTGAGCTGACTGTGATCAAGTGCCAAAATGTGCAGCCCAGACGTTAAGCATTCTGGGTGGTAAGAAAGCAGAAAGATTGATGAGCTGAAATCTGAGCTTCTGGGAGAGCCAGGCCTTACGTTTTCCTGTAGTTCCAGCATATTTCAGAACTTAACATTGGACTTGTATTCAGGCTTGATAGAATGGAGAGGAAAAAAAAGAAAATTAAACTTCCTACAGAAATTCTGGGAAAAGAAACAACAGGGGCATGGGTGGGGGTGGGGGAAACTCTGTGAAAGGCTTGATGGCAAGATGGAAATTAAAAGAAAAAATATTCTTGAGGTGAAATATATTCAACACCAAAGTTACCATACCATTTGAACTGTTTAACTGTTGCTGCTCTGTGGCCGTGAGTAAATGTCCATTGTTGAGCCGCCAGGAATTTATTTATTTTGGTCTTTTGAAACAGGGTCTCATGAAGCCCAAGCTGGCCTTGATCTCTGTTTGAAGCCAAGGATGACCTTGAACGGATCCTGCCTTTCTGTACAGAGTGCAGTGGAGGTCGTCATGCCTGACTGGAAATAAATTTTTAAGAGTCTCTTTTCGGAAGGTTTCACACCTGGCCAGTCAGTCACATGTCAGTTAGCAGAAATGAGAAACGCTTGCGGAAGTCAGAGCAAGCTTGGTGTTCTGCGCCGAAGAGGGCAGTTTTCCCAGGAACATCTGTAATTTGTTTCACATATATTAATGAAAGGCCGGGGGAAGGGAGGGGGGTCACTGGATACCAGAGAGCCTTTTTGAGTGTCTGAATCATCCTTGTCAAGCTTTAAACAAGGAACACTGATTTCCCCCCCAGAGCTGTGAGGTCTTTTGTATTCAAATCCAAAGCACAAAACTCTATTGTGGGAGGAAAAAGAGTCTTTAATGGAAACCCAGTCGTGTCCACTTTAAGCAATGAATATAGTCTCAGGCGGCAGACATACCATTTGAAGCACTACAGCTAATAATAGATGGTGTGGGTTTTCTTTTCTTTTTTATGGGTACCTTCGTTGGAAGTTGTTCTAATTAGTACCACAGGGACCCTGGAGAGGAGGGAGGTGGGCCAGGAGGGAGGCAGGCCCACCCAACTACAGGGTGGTGGGTTAGAGCCTTGTTGGTTCTGATGGTTGGCTGAGAGTCCCTGGCCAACTCTCCCAAGCACACATCAGGCCTCTGGACCATGAGGGGGTGGGAATTCACTGCCTTTGAAGCTCTTTCAATCCTATCTGTGGAATTATTTTTAGCAAGGGCTAAGCAGGTGGCTGGTGGCATGCTTAGCTGGAGACCAGAGGGTGTACGTGTGGGTTGCTGGCTGCGAGACACTCGTGGGGATTCCACCGCGAAGGAATGTCGGGCGTCCCGGGATAGGGCCCAAACGATGAGGTTTCCAGACAAGTCTTCCAGGCCAACTTTTAAAGGTCGGAGGAAAGTTTCTCGAGGGGTGGGGGCCCGAGGGGAAGGCTGGGTGGGCTCGGGCGTCTCCTCCCCTTTAAGCGGGTGGCCCCGGCGCCTCCTCCGTTACCTGGAGCGGGGAGGGGCTTGGGAAAGTTTGTGTTTGTTGCTGGCACAGCGCCGGGTGGGAGGCGCGGGCGGGCGGACGCTAAGGCTCTTCCCTTTTGCTTTCGGGAGGCGGTCCGGGCTGCTGCGCCCTGGGATCGACGAGGCCGGCTCCGGGGCCCGGCGGCTGGCGGAGGGCGGGAGAGGAGGAGGCGGAGGGCCGCGACGAGCCAGGTGCGCACGTCCGCGCCGGCGCTGGGCTCGCTCGGCCGGCGGGGAGAGCGGAGCAGGCGCGCGGCCCGGCGGAGCAGCCGACTCTGGAGCAGCCGGAGCTGGAGGAGGAGGAGGAGGAGCGGCGGCGGGGAAGGAGGAGGAGGCGGAGAGTCGCTCCCGCCGGCCGAGCATGGGGCGCCCGGCGCCGAGGCCGCTGCTGCTGGCGCTCCTATCGCTGGGTGAGTGCGCGTGGGGCGCGGCGGGGCGCTGGGTCCCGGGGGGGCGCGGCTGCCGCTTGGAGCCTGGGGCACCCGAGGTGCCCGGGGCGGCTCCCGGGAGACCGGGATCCCGAGCGCCGGGCCGCCGGCCGGGAGGGGAGCGGTGTGGGGCCGATCGGAGCCCGGTGCACATCCTCCTGGGCCCGCGCTTTGGGTATCCGGAGCCGCCCGGCCTGACCGAGCCGGGTCCTCACGTGTGCCGGGGGAGTGGCTCGTGGCCGGTTCTACCACAGCGCTCTCTACCTGTTGGCCACCGGGAGCCGGGCTCACCTTGAACTCCCGGCCCCGGAAGGTGCGGGCGGCCCCAACCCGCGTGCCCGGCTGGGCGGAAATGTGAGCCTTTGCTGTGTCCCGCCATAACCGAGGCCGGTCGGGATCGTTCTTCACTCGCTAGCCCATGCTGAGTTGCTTTTCCAGGGAAGCAAGAGAATCCAACTTCCTTCCACGAAGGTCACTGGGTAGCCCAGCGTTACTGTGACAATCTTGTACCATCCCTGCCATCTAGCCAAATCAGCCTCAGTGTTGCCTTCCAGCGTCTCCTGAAGCTGGCTAGCCTCGGATTAATACACAAAGACCCGAGAGCCCAGCTTTTCCAACTTTTCTACCTGTTACTTCCCTTGTTACTGGCCCTTTCTCTTTTACCCTCTGGAAATCCTTGGTGCCTTTCAGTGGTTTGGCTCGGTATCCCCTCACCCACCCAAGGAATCTTTCCTGAGCTTCCCCCTCCTCTCTCCATTTTCCATTCACGCCTTACACAGACACCGTCTTCACGTAGATACACAGGGTGATCTTAACCAGTCACTTGATGTATTTATTTAATGCCTGCCTTGGTTCAGGAAGGCAGATCCCCTAGTGTGGTTATATGCTTGGATCCCTGTGACCAGTGTCATCTAGGACAAGCAGGATTCCAGACCCAGCCCTGGTTCCCTTCCAAGCCCCTGCAGAAGATAAATCTCAAGCTTTCTCAGAGCACATAGTATGTGTTGTCTATCCCAGCCAGGCCTCAGCTGCACAGAGGCTAAATTACTGCACTTCTGATGGTGTGAGGGTCCCAGTGGAGACCTCCCTCCACCACTCCCCTTCTGCTGGCATTAGGACATTACTGTCCCAGCCCCCATGAGTCCTGGCTGCCTGCAAACTAGCCTTTCTGGCTGCTACTAAGATACTTCACCTCTGAGGGGTTTTCTGGCAATGATTCCCTCCAAGAACTCACCTAGACAAAATCCTCCAGCTACAGCCCATGTGCAGAAAACATCCAGTGGTCCTCTGCGGTTTCTGATCTTAGTCCCCTTTAAATTTCCCCTGCCAGGCACCTGTCCTTGTAAGTTGTGTATTTGTTGCACATTGCTGGGGATAGTCCCCACCATTTAATTGACTTATATGTCTGGGTCAAGCAGGGCCGTGGCCTTTGGTGGCACAGATTGCATAGGGCACCACTCCCATCTGCTACTCACTTTGTGGTTTATGTGACTGACTCTCCCTAGAGTGGTCAGGCTATGTATGAACCAGTTAAGAGGGTAGCGTGAGGTAGAAGTTTAAAAAGGATGCCCTTGAGGGACTGGGGTTGCAGCTCTGTGTTTGTGTAGCTTTGCCGGGTTCTGGATTCCATCCATCATATCAGACAAATAAACAAGCCACAACCAACAGCCCAGGGTCAGGGGGGTTGTGGGGGAGCACAGCCTAGGGAAAATCATGGTGGTATACCCATGCATCCAACCTTGATGAGACTTAAAAGACTTTTGGGTGTGATTGCCCAGTGTAGATTCACCCACCAATTCTCTGAATGGTTGATGTGCCGTCTACAAACTCTGTCCCTTGATACCTCACCAAGTGCAGCTCCAGCCTGACCTCTGAGGCATCCTTCCAGTGTTGATACATTTTCCACACACTCTGAGTGTGGAAAGGGAGCGTGTTGATAAGCAAGATGGTCATCTCTCAGGTCTTGCTGCCAGAATGGAATCGTGATGTCACTGCCGCTTGTAGGGTGACCCCTCTGTGGGCTCCACCTGAACCCCATCCCTTTTTGTACCTTTTCCCAAGCACAAGTTCAAGCTGTGTCCATCCTTCTGAAAGCCCCACACTCCACTCACCCACCCTGTGTTTTCCCGTTGTAGCCAAGGCCTTGGAGGCTCCCCACGAAGACAGCTTGACCCCTCACTTGACAGGTTTCCTCCAGCTCTCCTCTAAGGTCGCTATTTTTCCAGTGGATGATTCGGTGCCCCCACCTGTGTGCATTGAACTCTTGTTATCTTTCTCTCAGGAGACGCCTCTTGTGTTTGATTTCTACTCTTTCTGCTTTAGAGATTTCTCTCTAAGCACCTTTTTGCTACTCCTCATGAAATCTGTTGAGTTTTCTAGCCCTCCTTCACCCCGTCTCTTCCCCGCGTAAGTCCCTTTGCCCCTGAAGCTCACTTCCTCTTGAAGCTTTCTCATTAAGCCTACTGACCAGTGGGCCAGACCCACTCAGTCCCACCCAGCAAATGACAGAAGTATAGCACCACACAGAGTGGCTGACTGGGCTGTGTAAAATAGTGGTAAGAACAGTGCAAGCCCTGACCCCAGCTCAGCACTGGGGAGAAGCCGGAAGGATGGGCTTCATTTTGACTTGGGGGTTGGAGTTGCTTTTGCCAAAGAGGTGACATGTGAGCTGAGCCTTGAGAATAATTAGAATTTTGGAAGAAAGGATAGAAGGGCGTCCCGGGGCTCTGGGGAAAGCATAGTGTGGGTGAGTAAAGTGCATCCCTCCTGCAGAAATGGCACCAAGTTGTTCCAGGAGATGGGAGGAGGGTTGGGGGAGGAGGGTTGGGGGAGGAGGGAAGGAGATGACTGAAGAGGTAGGGGGTGTGAGGGAGGTGTGGAACAGGCTGAGTTGTGAATTGTTGGCACCTTGTGGGTGGCCAGGCAACCTTTGTTTTATGTCATGGCCCCTGTTCATGACACCAATGTCATTGTCTGTCCCCAGGTCTTACATCCTCACCTGGTTACCCTCCAGAGGCAGGGTCCTATTGGTCTTGCTAGCCCTCTATTCTCTTAATATTAGGCTGTATGACACACAGGATGCGTTTGACTAACTGGGAACATGTAAATGGATATGTCCTCTTTTAAATTTTATTATTTGTGGGAAGTAAGTAGACAAGAGAGTCATTAATACATTCTCTACATCTTTTTAAAAAATGCAAATCTACTAAGATAGCTTTTAAATGACAACAGTATCACACTTATATTTTCAAATTCAGCTTCTGTAAAAGGGTATTATGCTAATTAGGTAGGCTATACTGCCTTAATTGCACACTCCGGGTAAAATAGGAGACAATACCCCACCACCACCACCACCACAGTGGCGTGCTTCTGGCGGACAGTTTGGGTAGGCCCTTGTTTCACACAGCCCACTGGTCCCCGGGTTGGTGACCCCTTCCCCTGGTTTAAAGGATCACGTATCCATCGTCCTTACTCTTCTAGCCCCACGAAGGAGGGAGGCAGCTTGGATGGTATAATGGATATTTCATGGGCAAAGCTCGGAAGTGACGTCATTTCCATGTGTATTCCACTGGAGACAGTTTAGTTCCATGTCATACTAGCTGCAAGGGAAGCTAGAGAACACAGCGGAACCTGGCAGCCATCTGCCGGCTACCATGAAAAACAGAAGGATGGACTTGGGGTTTGGAGGCACCAAGCAGTCTCCTGGAGGATGCGTGACACAAGATAAACTTTATCCTTTATTTACTTACTTGGTGGTAACTAGAGAATGACCCTGAACCTTGCTCTTCTCTGGTGGCTTCTGTAAGGCCTCTGCTCCTGGCAGGCACAGAGCACCAGTAGCTACCACTTGAGTGTCAGGATCTGTCAGTCATTCAAATCTTGGGAAAGGCTCAGTTGTTTTCTTCTTATGGATGAGGAATCAGGTACCCGGAATTGTGCAACAACTTGTTCAGTCAGAACAGGACTCCATCATGTCAGCGCTAAGGAGCCGCTGACCGTTGTTCACTGTGCCCGCCCGCACGCTGCCCATTGTTTGAGATTTAGATGAAGAAAAGATGATCGTGGTTAGAATGCAAAGCCGTAATTAAAAATAGGATCCGGGGTGTGTGGGGCCCAGGTGCAGTGCAGAAGGGAGTAATGGTGTCAGCGTGCACCTCTCAGATGTGACAACCTTGCAGGTCCTCATTGCCTGCTCAGAGGAATAGGGCTCAAATGAAGCTTGCTGCTCCACAGGGCACCGCATAAGGAGGAAGGCTCGCAGGAGAAGCAAGCGTGAATCCCTCTAGCTTAAACAGCCTTTGAAGTGCTGTGGTCTTCAGAGATTCCTTGGCACTTATTTCAGTCTTGTTAACAGAATTCCTGTATCTGCCAAGCTGATTAATGCCTGCCCTGGCTATAATTATTCTTATTAGCCTGCTGGATAGGGGCAGTAGTTGTCAGTGACACTCCTTACAAAGCAGCCGGGCTGGGCGGCTTTTATATGGCTATTTGGTTTTGGTGATGAACTGCCGAGCTGATTTTTCTCCCTATAGATGAATCTATATGTATGGCTTGGCGCTGCGTCTGGCAGTGAATAAAGTGTGGGCTGGTCTGTCGGAGTGTGTCTGTGTCTCACTTTATCAAATGAAGTTGGTGGAAGCTGTCAGGACCAGTTCATAGCTGTTTGGTTTAACTGCATTGGTTTCTGTAAGGCAGGGCTGCTAGGCCGTTTGACTCTGCTTTGGGAAAATAACTCGAGCTGGCAAAAAAAAATCTAAATAATTTATCTTCCGGGAAAGACGAAATGCTGGAGTTGGCAGAGTTGGTGGTGGGTTTTTGTTTTTGTTTTTGTTTTTTACATCTTGGGCTACCACCCCTGCCCCCCAACACACACACACCCCAAGTGTAGTCTTTGGAAAGGAGCACACACAGACCCAGCGTCACACACTGGCGGCGTGATTTCCAGGAGACAAGACAATGGAAGCGTGTGTTTATGATGTTCTTTGAATGTTTATTTCACTCGGTGCTCCCTAGTGTTTGTGCTGGAGGATGGAGTCGCTACGGGGCATGATTCAAGTTTAAGCATTCCAAGGCTCTACCTGCAGCCTGTTTCACACCTTCGTGAGCAGTTGGAACGCGGATGTGTCAGCATCACTTGGAATGTTTCAGGGGACCGAGGGACCGTGCATCGGATGCTGTTGTGTCTCGGGTGAATCTGGCCGAGAACATTAAAGAGCAGAGTTGTGCTCGAGGGTTCAAGGTTCATTGCAGAAGGCGTGCTGCCATGGAATCTAAATGACATGGAGGCACTTTGCTGCCGGATAGGTTACTTCTCAGACCTTAAAAGCAACCATGAGCCAAGAATATGTTGGAAATGGCTCTCCCTTGTTCTTGTTTAAAGCTGGAGCAAGCTGCAGCCTGGGGGCCAGGGTAAGGAATCCCCGTTAGTTTCGTGTGGGCTGCAGATATATCAGGATCTGGTGGTGGGCCCTGGGAGGCCATGATTAGAGGGCACTCAGGGAACCTCAGCATCCCGTCCTGCCTCGGGATGAACGGTTTGAAGATGGAAATGGAGTCAGATTTGCTAGCCGAAATCTCAGCTTTAGAGAGGCAGTTAAGATTGAGAGTTCAAGGCTAGCTTAGGCTGCCCTCTCAAGACTTTAGGGGGAAAAGGAAAAGGAAAGAAAGAAAGGGGGAAGGAAAGAAAGAAAGCCAAGCAGCTAGTGACACACGCATGGTTTGCAGCTCATTCGTCCACTCAGCAGACCCTGAGCCCGTGTCATTTACACAGATCAGGCCTCTGAGTGCCGTGGATTCTGAAGTGAGGGGAGCAGGGCAGATTGAGCTCTATCCAGTGTGGTGGCACGAGGTGCATTAGATGTAGGATTAGGACCTTCACAGAAAAGGGGCGAAAGAGTTGGCAGCAGGTCAGAAGGGAAAGTTCTAGAAGTAGTCATCAGAGGGTTGGGAAGAGAGCCAGACGAGCATCCTATTGGAAGCCGAGCAGAGCCGAGTGGGAGCTGGCTTGCTAAACAGGGAGTAGAGGTGGGAAGTGCTGCTGCAAACCAGAAAGATGACGAGAGGAAAGTGTGGGCCTGGTGTGGAGGCTCGTGGTGAACACAGCCCTCACACGCTCGCCCTCGGGCTTGGGACACTAAAGTTTGACTGTACAGTAAAGTTGGGTTTGAAAACAAGTGCTGAGGTCAGCAGGTAAGGAGGACATTCTTGACTCAGAGGCTGTCGCCTCCCTCCCCAAGGGGTGCCAGGTAGGAGACTGCTGTGAAGGTGGTACCTGTTCAGTAGGAGCCAGGAGACGCCATCGTGTGGAAGAGCAGCCCGGGAAATAGGCTGGAGAGGGACTACACATGCCTGGGCCCTAGAGGACTCCACAGAATAGAGTCAGTGAGGTTGGAGCTCAGGGAGAGTCCTTGGCTTTGCATGGTCCGAACAGAGATGAGGAGGTGCAGGCAGGGTTTGGGAGGAGTGCTGTAGTGTGGAACACGGTTCCTGCAGTCAGTCCTCTTAACCTTTGCGGTTCTAGAATGTCCCCATAGTTCCCAGACAATGTAGGGAGAAGTTTTCTGTGTGTCTCATTTCTTCTCAGTGTTATCTAATGTCTGGATCAGTAGAGTTAACTTACTCCCAGTGGCTATTTTAACGTGTTCTGAGTGTGCATGAGTGCATGCGTGCGTCTGTGTGTCTGTCTGTCTGTCTTGCTGGCCCACAAGCCCCAGGGATCCAGCTGTCTTTGCCACTCTGGTGCTGGGGTTACAAATGTGTGCTGGGACTCAAACTCAGGCCTTTTTGGTTGCATAGCAAGCACTTAGCTTACTGAGCCATCTCGTTAGCTCCCTTGGGCGACTTTTTGGGGAAAAAAAAAAAAAGGAAAGGAAAGAAAAGTGTTTGGTGGACGTCCCAGCCAAGGCTTCGTGTGTGTTAGGCAAGTGTTCCACTACTGAGAACAGGCCCAGCCCATCTCTTCTCTGGTTATGGTACCTGAGAGGGCTGCAGTAATCTGTTACAGACAAACCATTGCACGTATGATTTAAAAACTGTCTCTATACATGGTACCCTTCCCATCCCACCCCAGCTCCTGGTTAAAAATAACCTACATGGAGAAAAAGTACTGGGTTTAGGCGTTGAAACCAGCCCTCCTTTGAACTCTGCCTTCTGCACTCTGGACCTTAGACAAGTTTCTTTGCTACTTGGAACCTCACTTTCCATCTCTGGGAAATGGGCAGAATGTCTCTCTTAGAGGATTGTCATTAGTGTAAAGACTATCTTTAAAATGCAAACATTCCAGTCAGCGCATATACATTTCCATTGTGGCCTGGAACCACAGCATGCCTGCACTGTCCTGATCCAGTCTAATGTGCTGGATCTGAGTCTGCGGCTGAGCCGGATGCCTAGGACGCTCAGATGCACACCAATGAGCAGGGCGTTCTAGTCTGCAAAGAGACTTTGCACGCAGCATAGATGGCAGCATGGCTTTCCCAGTGAGTGATGGAGCAAAGGGCATGGTCAGAGGCAGTAAGCACAGTGGGTTAGTGCTGGGCTTGCTGGATGTGGGAGGCATCAGTTAGCACTGAAGGACGGAGTAGTGTGGGCATACGGTGGAAGCTGCCAGCTTGGTTTTGTGTTAAATCCACCAAATTTGGCACATAGGAGGAATGACATCATGCCTTCCCATGGAATGAGGTTAGAAGGATGGGGGACCAAGGACTCGGAGTCTCGGAGAACCTCACAGGGAAGGTTGGCCAAGGAGGTCAAGTAGGACAGACCGGCGAATGAGACGTCAAGGCTTGTGACTCTGCTTTGAGGCTTCACAATCTAGAATCTCCAACAGAGGATCTGGGGGGTGGTGATAGAGGGATCGTAGATAAGCATTTAACCAGAGCCTTTCCGCTGTTTGGGGCAGTTTAGCATTAATACCAGACTAGGGTTGGCCTCAGATGTTTAGGGAGGAGCCATGTGACTTCCTAGAAGCCCCAGTCCTGGGTATAGGAGGGAAATGGTGAAAACTGCTGACTATGATACACTGAGGGCCGGGCGCAACCAATATAACAGTTCTCTAGAAAACCCCTGCCCACCTCCTCTGTGGTGTTTAGCTCGTACCAGGCGTTACACTTTCCACGTATTGACTTGTTGAATAGGCTTTGTAACCACAGCAGATTGGTCCGGTTATTATCCCCATCCATTAGATGAAGGCACCGAGGCACTGTGAGATAAATTGCTCAGGGTCATACTGTAAGTGACAGAGCTGCTGAAACTCAAACTCACACATCATTCAGACGGATCTCTGTACATGGGAAGGAGTTGATACAGGCAGCTAACGCGTGCTAACAATCCTCTCACTGTCTTTTAAGACCAGAGGCTTGGATCGCTCCTTATTCCTTCTCCTCACTTGTTTCTTGACCTTGAACAAATTGCTGAGTCCCTCTTAGCCCCTGTAATAAGGATTAGTTTAGCTGGTTCTGAAAGGCTCCCCTTCCGCCTCCAGACTTCTTCGAGCATGCTGACTCCTGCTGTGGGCCATATGGGCCTCTTGGTTGGCCCTGGTTTTGCTGGCCCATTGCCATCTTCCCCAGCACTGCTCGGGTCTGCAGCCCCTGTCAGTGGTCTTTCTCACTGGCCTGGGACTGGTCACTGGTTGGTGCCACTAAGACTCTGGATGTTGTCTGCCCTTCTGTCTGTGATCAGCAACTACTCCTCCTGGCCCATTTCCTGTGCCATGAAGTGGGATCTCTTTCTAGGTTCTTTAGAGTTCTGGTGTGGTCATCACCAGGTCAACTGGTTTTCATACTGATGTCCAGGTTAAAAAAAAAAAAAAAAAGGGACAACCCACATAGCACCTCAAAGTGACTGATGGCTAACTGTATTACGGCCTTTCATTTGTTGTTGGCGGAAGTTTCAATTGAGGATATACAATGTTAGCAGGTTGGAAGTGTGTGATTAAGTTGCAACCTTCAGAAATGTAACTTGTATTTTTTTCTGCCTTTATTCTTCGGGTCTCCTATGGAGCCTGATTGATGGCTCCACCCTACAGGAGTGTATTTGCGCTTGTACTCGTTCCAGCTAGTGCCCTCTCCCCATTCATCTCCCTTTCTCTCTCCCGTCCACTGCTCTCTGCTTCCCTCCTCCCTCCCACCCACACTGGCTTCAAATTCATGGTCTTCCTGCTTCAGCCTCCCGAGTTCTAGGATTACAAGCATGTGTCACCATGTCCAGCATAGCAAGAAGGGATACTGATATTTAGATGTGTCTAAACATTGACAATGTTCTGGATTTGACACCCTTCCTAAAGGGGTAGGAGAATTCAAAGTCTGACCTACCTTCCTCTCACATGACCCTTAGTAGGCTAAGTGACCCCTGGTGTTCTCAGGGGATCTTCTTCTCCCTTGGTCTGAAAGGGGAAAGTTGAGGATGTTGCTTGGTACCGTCCCACCGAGGGATGCAACCTAGAACGCTTGTGAGATACTGGCAGGAACCTGTGCTTCTGGCCTATGGCTTGATGTGGCTTGGCTGTTGCCCAGTCCTCCTCCCTGGATGCTTTGAGGTGCAGCTAAATTCAGCAGTGCTATCCCGAGAGACCCCTTCAGGGGTGAATCGTGTGTGTTAAGTAGCTTGCTACTTTGCACTATTCTAGAGCTGATGGGGTGGGCCCTGCTTTCTGAATACATCCTTTCCCTGGATGACCAGGAGTAACATCAGACTCTGTGTCGATCCAGGGTGTTGCCTCTTAGCCTATATTGCTTGCAATGAAGAGGGTTTTTATTTTTTATTTTTTTATCCTTTAAAAAAAAAAGCACTTGGCACAGCCATTCATTTTTCCATTTTCTGAAAGCTAGAACATCCAAATGTTTTTTTATTTATTAGAAGACATTACAGTCTGTCATCCTTGATTGAGAAATCCATACGGTAAATCCAAGTTAAGACGATGATGCCTGACCCAGGGCTGGGTACATGGCGGGTACTTTGTCATGTTAGTCGGTGGGCATGGCCACGGCTCTAGGAGGAACAGATGATTTGTGCCTGACTGCTAGTCTCCTTTGCAAGACAAGGCATTCCTGCTTTCCCTCAGCAGCACCGGGGAATATTTACCATGTTCCTGACACTGTGACACATAACAAAGGAATTAACAAAGGCAGTCCCAAGAAGAAACAGAGCCAGTTGTAACTGAACAGAGGGTGGATCCTTCGTGCTTTTAAGGATCTGAGTGAATGAGTTATTAGATGGCTGTGTCTATGGGGCCGTCACAATTAAAGGGGTATGTCTGGAACCAGGAGCTGCTCTTGGAAAATGTTCACAGAGCAGGTAGACCAGCAAGTGCAGAGATGTCCAGGTAGGGAAATGACCACGGGGGTTGAACATGTCCAGCCCGGCATCCCATTTAGGGATTACCTGACATAAGCTGTGCAAGTAAGAGTCCTCAGGGGCTGTGGATATTAAATTCTGGGAAAGGGAGTGGGTGGAGAGGAAGACTGTGTGCAAAGTCACCCTGAAAGGTGTTGGCAGCGTCGTCAGCGCCCACAGAGCAGCCCCAGCCACGTGCACACAGCTTATGAAGCCTTCTGGGACTTCCAGGAAGCAAGGCTGTTAAATGAAGGTGATAAGTCAGGCCATACGCCTATTTTTGGTTGTTTCTTACAAGGAAAACAGCTCACCAAACAATTACTGATGTTCCCCTTAGGTCGTTTAACACAGTGTTTCTTCAAAGGACTATCACCCGGAGAAGAGACACAGATAAGTTTTAGAGGAAGGGTGGGATGTTAGTGGGTTTTCTGCGGAAACAAGGTTTATGTAGTCGTGTAGCTTATTCATTGGAGTCCCACTTTAATAACCATTTATTCCCACCAACAGGTTTATCCGAAATATCAGTATGAGTCCCAGAAAGGGCTTGATATATCAGTAATGGGGAAGGAAGTTCTCTTCGGGCATCCCTGGAGGGTCACAGAGGCAGGGAGGGTTTTTGTTCATCTCGGTGTGTAGCAGCATGAGTCTTTGTATGGTTGGATTTACTTACATGTTTAGAAAGCATCTGTGGGATATGTGCATATTATATAGTATTCATATGGTACATATACACACATACACATGCACACACACCATACATGCATACACACCACACATGCACACACATGCACACATGCATACACATGCACACATATACACATACCACTCCCATATATACACACCGCGCACACACACACACCACACACTCACCACCTACACACACACATGCACACACATGCACACACACCACACATGCATACACACCACACACATACCACACATGCATACATGCATACCACATGTGCACAAAACATCAGAGCTCCACATGTCCCCCTGCACATGCACACACACATGCATACACACCACACATGCATACACACCACACACATACCACACATGCACACACCACATACATGCACACGGTGAGAAAGTCTCCATCCTTTCTGTGGAATGCCTCTGTTCTTCTCTTGGCAGCTTGTGTGTAAGACACACCACTCATAGAGTCTCAGTATTGTCCCTTTACTGTCCCCACCCCTTCCTCCCTTTGTGGGGTTGGTATAGCCTTTCCCATTGTACAACAACATCTGTTCCCTCTACACACACCCAAGACTCCTCCTAGAGTTCACAGTGAAGAGACCAGGCTTCCTTCTCCCCAGCACTTGTTTCCAGGACCTTGTGGCTGGGTTGGTCCCAACCACAGACCGTCTGCTTGTCATCACTGTTGTAGCAGGCAGCCAGCTCTGAGCCACGTCTCAGGGTAGGACACTGAAGCTGCTGCCTGAAGCCTGTGCCACGTCTCACTGTCTGCCTCGCTTAAGCCATCATTTATTATCTACCCTGTGCCAGTCATTAGTCTAGAACCTGGGGCACATAAGGACATAGACATGGTCCCTTGGTTCCTTAGCTGACAGGTTTGACATCAATGGGAAGAGAGTTGGCATTGGTAAAATGTCCAGCGATTGTTAAAGACTGAAAGTTTAGAAGAGTTTGCGGAAGCTGGAGAGCCTTCTGCTACTTCAGCTAGAGGAGCTTTGGCAGAAAGGCTAAGAAGGCAGGTGTGCTTCTCTGCCCATTGGTGTCACTGCCAGGGTCACCCCTGCCTCTGTGTGTGCCTTTCAGAAGGCTTTAATGGCATGTCTATAGAGAGAGCTTTTTATTAAGGCTCGAAGCACCTGGGTACCTGGCTGTTACTACCCCAAAGAGGAGTGCTGTGACATCTTGGGAGCTGGTGTTGAGAAAATGGGGACTGGCAGGGTGTCACTTGCTGTGCGGCTTGCAGCTCAGGTCATTGACTTTGCCAGGTGCCACACTTGCTCCAGACAGGTGCCCTTCACTTTCTGTGACGAGCTCAGCCAAGAGCTTGTTTTAACGTGTCTTAGTGAGGGACTGTTTCTAAAATTGATGAGATTAAGTACCCCTGTTAACCCATCTGGACCAGGAGCCAAGGGTTTATGATGCCTTTGGGATTCCAGGAACTCGTGGAGTGAGAAGTGGCCACAGGTACAACATCATCAAGCTGGGCTGGGGATTTGACGTGCAGGAAGCCATCTGTCCCTCTAGTCTCACATCCAGTGAGGGAGGCAGCCGGCCTGGAATGCTGATGGGTGGGCTGGCCCTCTGCAGGCACCATCTGAACGCTGCCTGGGTGGGCACTGACGTTTCAACAGTGTGGACTCATTTGAGCTCATTAGGTCCTGAAATTCAGTATAGGTTTTGTCTGGCTGAGAGGGGGTGGGTTTTCCAAGCAGATGGAAGAATGCAGGCAAAGAAATACACTGGTTTGTAAGTGCTTGTTGGCTGTTTGTTTTATTTTCTGTTTATTTTTTTCTTGAGACAAGGTCTCTCTATGGAGACCAGGCGGGTCTTGAAAGCACGTGATAAATCCTAGACTGGCCTCAAACTTATAATCCTTTTTTTTATCGACCTCCCAAGTGCTGGGATCACAGATGTGTGCCACCCTACCCTCTCCTGAAAGTTGACTTTGAATGAATTAGGAAAGTTCGCAGCTGGAGTAAAGGATGACTTGTAAGGGAAGGTGTGTGTTGCAAGCAGTTGAGGAGAGCCATACTTGTTGCCCAGTACGAAATCATAAACTTGGCTAAAGCATACCACTTGTTTGCTTAAGTAACTTGACCACGCGCTTCCCAAGGTTGGACTTCAATGAGGTCATTCTATATCAAAAGGTTGGGCATGAAAAGACGAGTCTTAGGAAAATGTCGTCTGACTAAGAGTTGAGAGAGAGTTGAACACAGTTGTTTCTGTTTGGCTTTTAGGCTGTGACTTCCCTGAAGTGCTTTGGGTCCCTCTGTTCCTTTAATTACTTGATATTTTTCCTGTTTCAGGATCACCCCACCCCCAGCTGTGCTATATCACTGCCCTGTTCGTCGGCCAATAGGGGGCCTGTCAATTCCTATGGCTCTGCAAGCGATGGGTCTACACAAAGAGTTTGTGAATGCAAGCGGTTTCATTCCTGCCTCGTTAATGGCCATCTTCTTTAAAAGCCACACAGACAAATCCAGAATCTCCCATCTAATTTCTTGCATGACAAGGTCTCACACTCGGTTCTTTCCTGAGCCTTACAAGGAAGCTGGCTGGCGTCGACCCCACCCCACCTGCAGTACCTTTGAACTTCAAGAACAGGTTCTAGGTCTTGCTGGAGGAGGGACAACAGGTCAGAGGAAGAGGACAGCCTGGCTTAAGAAACAGTGATACAAAAATCTAACCTAGTAGAGAGTCTACCCAGATTCGGCTCAGGCGTCTTTCCTGCCCATTCTCGAGTCTAAGCCTGATGCTTTCCTCTGTTCTCTTTAAATGTGTAGCTCAGACGGGACCAGGTGTTCACACAGAACTTGGCAGGCCATGCTGGCCGGTTTGTAGGTGGAGAGGATAGAGGATGGCTGAGGAGGGAGGGATGCTAGGCAGTGCCTGGGCCTCTAGCAGCTGTTAATTTTATAGAATGTGCTGAAGTAATCCTTGTGGATGACTGGTGCCTCAGCCTCGTCTGTGGTCCATGGAAAGAGAGCCATTTTAAACCATTGTGTGTTCAATGGGTTGTTACTCTGCCTAGTCAATGGTACAGATTGCCTCAAGGCGGTTCTTTGCATCTCCTTTAAAAAAAAATTATCATTTGCTCATATGACTTTTTCGAACCTCAGTTTCCTTATTTAATCCTCTCCTGGGCGAGTATTGACTCATGTGAGCATAGTTTACAGACTGTAGAGAGCAGTGCTGTAACCGTCCGGTGGTTCTGGTTGGTACCGAGTCCTTAAGGGCAGAGAGTAAACACTTGGTTTGCTCTATTAGGTTACGTTCCATCGGGGAGGTGGAGCTGCTGTGAATATTATAGACTAGGAGTTAGGTTTCACACAACTACCAGAAGAGCTGAAGAAGTGAAGTTGAAAGGGGAGTCAGTTGGTCAGGAGCCAGTCTCTGATTGGCCTTCCTGTGCTTGGGTGGGTGTTGGCAGGTTGAAGATTGGAGAAACCAGGAACCAAGCAGTTGGAGTCTCCAGAGACCGTTGTGGGGATCTGAAGGACATCTACTTCATTGTTTACTTCTGTGATGGCATCCAAGTACCCAGTGGTCTTGGCGGTCATGGAGTCCCTAAGAGCAACATCTGGCAAGAGATAGGAGACAAAGAGCAAGGACCAGCTGGGCTCAAGGGCACGTCTGCTCTGTCTCCCCCCGCCTTAAACTTGAGGCCCACCAGAGCAGAAGGCCCTCGGCTTCCCTCCTACCTCCCAAATCTCATGTGACATTTCTGTCTTGTCCAGCTCTCACCCGGAGTTACAGGAGAGGAGGATTCTGGAGAATGTAGTTTGTGCTTAGCCAAGTTGACACACTTCGAGCCCCACAGTTTCATAATGTAGCATTAAAGATTTATGGTTTCAGCCTGCCACAGCCTCTCAAAGGCCCCAGAACTGGAAGCACACTGTCAGGTTGAGTTCAGTTAGCAACGGTCCAGTCTGTGTGTGCGTTGTGACCTGAGAGTCTGTCCCTCGGTGGTGGAGGCTCTCCGTCTCTGACAGTCTTCGGCACCATCCTTGTCTGTGATGCAGGAGGGAGTGGTTATTCAAGGCGGTGGAGGCACTGGCTGGAAAGAACCGAGTTCTCGTTCAGGTGGAGGCAAGCCTCCTTTCTCCCTTGTGACTCAGGGAACATCGTCTGAAAGCTAAGAGATTTCTGGATATAAGTGGTTACAGAGGCCTGCAGGCCTGGGAACTATCACGCACGTGTTGAGGGAATCAGATTTCACTCTCTGGATCACCCTTCTTCACCCCTGTGGCCTGTTAGTTACACCATCCCTTCAGCTGCCTAGTGTACATTTCAACCTGTCTGAACCTCACTGGTTTTCTCTGGTGCAGCCGTTCTCATTAGATTCCCCGCATATCAGATCTTTACATTATGATTCATAACAGTAGTGGAACTACAGTTATGAAACAACAACAAAATAATGTTATGGTTGGGGATCACCACAGTGTGAGGAACTGTATTAAAGGGGCACAGCGTTAGGACAGTTGGCGACCCCTGCTCTTCTGTTTCCTTTGGAGAGTGGTTTTCACTGGCTATTAGCTTCCCAAACCCTCCAATGCAGCTGCCACCTTTGGCTTTGACTCTCACTTCCCTTCCCTGTTATTCAGTAAAGGAGCAGATCTGGAGTAATCCACTGGCTGCCACATCTGCTCTGGGAACCCACTCTGCGTGGAGATCTTTGTTGAGGCCACTCCCCTTAGTCACCTTCTGTATCTCTGTTCAGCCTTCCTTTTACCTTACCTTCTCAAAGATGCAGTTGGAATAATGGCCCTGCATGGACGCCCCTTCACCAAGGCCTGTGGAGGGGAATGCTTTCTTCTTGTAGCTTCACAGCACTTCTTAGCACTTCCTCTTGTTATCCTGTCACCCCTCCAGACAGATACCTGGCACACCTCATGTGCCTGTGGCCTAGCACGGTGTTTCTTGCTCTGCAGTTGTTTATTGAATTAATACTTCATATTTGTCCAGTGTATGTTAATACACTGGTTATTTTCTTGTTGTGAGCAGATGCCCAACAAGAAGCAGTTGAAAGAGAGGACAGGCTTCTTTGGGCCCTTGATGGAGGGTGGAAGGCAGGTCATTCCATGCTGGCAAGAGCACACGTCTGATGTTCTCCACCATCTCACTTCATGGCAGAACAGGAAGTAGAGAGCAGACGGAACGAGGAGCCAGACTATACTTCCAGCTAGGCTCCGCCTCTTATTCTACAACCATTCACAACCACCATATGGAGACCGTAAGTGTGCAAACACAAGCTTATGTCTAACTACAACGGCGAGCTCTTTTTCTTTTCTTTTCTTTTTTTTTTTTTCGGAGCTGGGGACCGAACCCAGGGCCTTGTGGTTGCTAGGCAAGTGCTCTACCACTGAGCTAAATCCCCAACCCCAACAGCGAGCTCTTAACTGAGCTGCTTTTTAGAATTTTTTTGAGACAGGGTTTTCTTTGTGTAGCCCTGGCTATCATGGAACTTGATCTGTAGACCAGACTAGCCTCAAACTCTGAGATCTGCCTGCCTCTGCCTTCAGAGCACTGAGATTAAAGGCGTGCACAGTCACTGCTGCTGTCACTACTCGCTGGTACTTAACTGGACTTTTTTTTTTTTTTTTTGAAGACCATTCTAGTAGAACCATATTTGCTTTGGGATGGCATTTGTGAAATACTGCCATGTGTGACTTCATTGCACATTCTCTGTTGGCTGTAACTTGTTTAATGTGTACACAAACAGCATTCCCATCACCGAGGGACTGTCTGGGTGAACACTGGCATGCTCCCCTGATGCCAGATCTCTCAGAGGCAGACTTAGGCAGACAAAGGTTTCTCGTTTGTTGAGGCAGGAACTCCGGCACATGCATTTGCTATAAGGTTTGCAAGTTTGCTTCTGTGTGTGGCCGTCCCCAGCTCACATGAGGACAGGGACATCCTCCTAGGACTCCCCGGGCACCTGGTCTCCTGTACTGGCTGGGCTGTGTCAGTGTCTTTGATAACGGAAGCGGCACGAGCTCTCTGTTTCAGGGCTCTGCCTTGCCTGTACCGCTGTCATCGTAGCAGCCGATACATATCTTACAAATGGCTCCTACCTGAAAGCCAGATGATAAAAATTTGAGCAATAATAGGAACAGATTGCAAGAATGCTTCATAGCTGGGCCACACTCTGCAGGTCTTGATTTAGAATAATGTTGATGATAACCTGAGAAATAAAATTATTTCCCGTGGCTATCAGGGGGAGGTGGAAAAGGATCAATAAATAAAGTTTGGTCTTTATTGTCTCGTTTTCTCTTAATGATTCCATCGGTGGCTGGTAGAACTTACCGCTGAGCACATTGCGTGTGCAGTCGTTTACCTTGAAAGCCGTGCCTGGCTTTTCCTGCCTCTCCTCAGCTACTCCAGATACAAGGAACCTGAAGGCATCTAATTACCTTCTTGAGTATTCTAAAGGGAGGGAGATGGTAATCTGGAGTCAGCTCTCCATTGTCAACCATCTGCTGATCACATTACCTTTCGTGTGTGTGTGTGTGTGTGTGTGTGTGTGTGTGTGTGTGTGTGTGTGTGTGTGTGTGTGTTAGAGTTGCCATCACTTTCAGGTTATTTTGTATTGATGTGTCATGTGTATGCACTATTTATGTGGGAGCCCCTGTAGTCCAGAAGAGGGGGTCAAATGCCCTGGAGCTAGACTTACAGGTGCTTGTAAGCCACCCACTGTGGGTATTGGGAATCAAAGTCCAGGCCTGAGAGACCCGGAGGTTCCTGAAGTGATTTTAACAAGCTTCATTCACCATCTCTCACCTGTCTACTTATTGGAACTCTTATTTCTTCATGACTTGTTTTCCTGCTGCTTTCTTGCCTGCTTTCTTCATACTGCCATTGGGGAATAGGAAGTATTTCAGAAGAAATTTCCAGCCGTTTTTCTCCTTCTCTCAGAGCAGACAGAGTCAGCAGAGGCAGAACTGACCTAGCTTGTGGTTATTGATAGCTCAGTGCATAAACCACTGGGCTGGGGACTCCGTCTCTCACAGCAGCTGCCTGACCCTCTTCAGGCCATCCATTGAGCTTCCTCTTAATTTGTGGTGAGCTAGGAACACCTACCTGCTGGTGTGTTTGCTGGACGAGAAGTCCTCTGGACACTTCCCAGCTCAGAGAGCATGGCTGTCAAAGACACATAGACCCCTTAACGGATCAGACAGAATATAGTACAGACGACCTGAGCAAGGCTCTGGTGACTTTAGGTGGAAGGCATTTTTCTATCTCTTCCCCAATTTGTTATTCTCTCCGGCCCCAACGCCCGCTATTTTGTTTGGTTGTTGTTGTTTGAGATAGAATCTCCTGCAGACCAGCCTGGCTCCCAGTCTTCCTGCCTTGTGCTGTGATTTCAGATGTGCACCCCCCCCCAACCTTTCATCTTTGTGGTTACCCTAGAGATTAAGACCCATGTCGTTTACACATTTAACCAGTAACTGTTTCAGCCAAATTTACTTTTAGCAGAATTAATGCAGAAAAGTTGAAATTTGCCTAAGTTTTTAATTTTGCTTGAATTTTTATAAACTTCAATGCACCCTTTATTTAATTATTTAAGTTTAATTAAAGTTGCTAAAAAACAACAAACCCTGTCCATTGTTGACTTCTCCATATCTACTACTGAGTTTTAAAATAACATTGCATTTTCATTTCTTTTTCATGGTGTACATAAGCGAGCACACAGAGTCAGAGGACATCTTACAGAAGTGAGTTCCCCAGCTGACTCAGGCCATCAGGAGCAGTGACAAGGGTCTTTGCCCACTGAGTCCACTCTTCTTATTACTCATATATTTCCACTATGTATACAGAATGCATATAGATGCCAAGAAGCACTTGCTGACTGGGGCCTGGTATAGCAGTCCCCTGAGAGGCTCTGCCAGAGCTTGACCAATACAGATGCGGATGCTTGCAGCCAACCATAGGACTGAGCATGGGGACCCCAATGGAAGAGTTAGGGGAAGGACTGAAAGAGCTGAAAGGGTTTGAAACCCCATAGGGAGAATAATATCAACCAGCCAGACCCCCCCCAGAGCTTCCAAGGACTAAACCACCAACCAAAGAGTACACATGGAGGGGGCCCATGGCTCCAGCTGCATATGTAGCAGAGGATGGCCTTATTTGGCATCAATGGGAGGGGAGGCCCTTGGTCCTGTGAAGGCCCAATGACCCAGTGTAGGGGAGTGCTAGGATGGTGAGATGGGAATGGGTGGGTGGGGGAGCACCCTCATAGAAATGGGGGAGGTTGTATGTGTGGGAACCAGGAAGGAGGATAGTATTTGAAATGTAAGTAAGGAAAGCAACCAACTTTTTAAAAAGGAATGCATATATACACTTATGTATATGTGTATATTGAACCCAAAAGATGTCACTGATATTTGATCAGTTTCTCTAGTGTCACTCACATAATCGTTTCTGTCTGTCTTTTTGCTTCCTTGTGTTTTCATGGTTTAAAGATGAACCAGCTCTTTCTGTCTGAAGAACTCCACTTAGTGTTTCTTTTCGGTGCCAATTAATTACCTTTTCCTTGTGGTGAATTGGTTGAAAGCATATTTATTTTGCTTTCCACTTAAAAGTACCCCATCCCCCTTCCCTAGGCTAGCAGTTACCTTTTAAAAAATCGCTTTAAAGCTGCCATTCTGTGGTTTTACGAGCATCGTTTCTGTTGAATGTCAGTTATCAGTTGTGCCATGACTCCCTTCCCTGCCTCTCAGCGATTTTACTGAGCTGCACTCCCGTGTTTATCCTGGTTGTGATATATAATGTACCTTGTTTTTGCAATATAGCATCGTTCAGTTTAAGAAAAATCTAAGCCATTATCTCTTCGGGAATTTAGTTTCTCTCAAACACCTTCTGGGACTCGACCACGCACATTTGTAATCTTTTTATTGTGCCCCTCCTATTTCTCCCCCTCCTTTGTATGTGCTTATCAGCCTATACCTGGACTCCGGCAGATTCCTTGTACTGGGTGCTTCTATGCTCCGGTTAATCTGCCGACCCAGGTACTTAGTGAATCCTTGGTTTTAGTTATTGTATTTTTTATTTCTAGAATTTAAATTTCCATTTTAATAGATTCCAGTTTAGTAGGTAAAACTATCTCAACTATCTGTTTGCTAGTTCTTTAGTAGGTCATGGTGGCTTTAATATCCATGTCTGGGAACACCCCTAGGCGCTGTCTCTAGTGTGTGTTTTCTCTCCTTTAATTTAGCTATTTGGTTCTTCATCTCATCTTTTAACTTTTGTTTATCACTGTCTCCATTCGTGTGTGTGTGTGTGTGTGTGTGTGTGTGTGTGTGTGTGTGTGTGCACGCACATGTATGTGCAAGTGTCCTCTGGGGCCAGAAGAAGGTGTAAGATCTCCCAGAGCTAGAGTCACGTGATCATGAGCTTCCCAGATCGGATGCTGGGAACTGAACTCCCTCACAAGATCAGTACACAGTCTTAACCACCGAGCCATCTTTGCAGCTCATTGTTTTAATTTGATCTTTGTGGTAGCAGGGATTGATCCTGGGGTCCTCAAGCTTACCAGGCAAGTGATCTTCCGTGGAATAGTCTCTGTGGCCCAGGTTCTAGTATTGTGACTGTCCCATAAGAAGCAGTTGACAAGGGGACGTTGTTCTCTCCCTGGATGACTTCATCTTCTGACCAAGAAGGTATCAAGAAACTTCACCCTCTCCAGTGAGTAACTAGGATGTGCAGGCTTGCTGGATCTGGTTCTGCTTCTGGCTTTGCTTTTGTTCCAAGAGCATGGCCCTTCCAGGCTTAGAGCTAAAGGTCAAAAAGATTTACCTGCCTTGCTTTGTGAATTCAGAATCCCAGATCTGGTGCCCTCCTGTGAGGATGTTTTAACAATGCTTATGTACTTGTTAAGGAACGTGTTTGAAGCGTGATCTTACTCTGTTGCCCAGGCTGACCTGGAATTCACTATGCTGGCCTCAAACTTTCTGGGGTCCTCCCACTTCAGCCTCCTGGGCTCTGAGATTACACACGTGGTTACCCGTCAGTTTTTCTTTTGTGCTTTAGCATCCCAGCAATTTGCTCTGCCCTCGGATATGCCTCTCCGAGATATCCATTGTGTGAAGAGAAGCCCAGTGTTATATCTGCCAGGGTCACTTCTCAGCTGGTCTCCCCACCCCCCAAGTAGATTCTTGGCTCTTCAGATTAGCCCTGCTTGTGTTCCTGAACTTGAGAGTTATTTCTTGGCCCTGTGAGGTGTTCGAAGATCTGTGTTTGGACATACATTTTGTGACCTAGACCACTTGAGAACTGGCAGATGTCTCAAGAGCAGAGACAAGGGACATCACTGGGTTCACATGACTGTGATTCATTCCTCACGGAGGTATTGATCTGCTGTTTTAACCTGACCACTGTGCTGCTTCTCAAAGGTGGCTGTCTGATCCACACCACTTTATTACAGCAGAACAGTCCCCTCTGAGGGGAAATCTGAGTTACCCACTTTTCAGATCTATGTCTGTTTACCCCCTCCCCCAAATATCTGAGAGGACTTACAGTGAAATACACATACAAGGGCAAAGAGAACCTTAAAATAAGATAAAAGGCAAAGCTCTCAAGGCAGCATGGAAAGCAAAATGGAAGGAGATAATTATTTGAAATTTACACTAAATGATTTTCATGGTTGAATGCCATATTTAACACTGATGCTCCTTGAAGCCAGGGCACAAAAAGAAATAAGAATTTTATATTTTGAGGGGGGAGGACTTACAGGTTGGAATAATGACAGATGGAGTTAGCTGCAGTTGCATTAAGTAATTTTTTTCCCTGTAAACTTTAGGAAAAAAAAAAAAATGAAACGAGAATCTGTTTACTGCTCTAATTGGGGACTTGGTAGAATGGATCCAAAAAGAATGAGACAGGCTAAAGTCTCATGCAATAGCTAAGTTTATTTAGAGCATCAGACAATTTATACTCTGAGGACTAAGAAGAATCACATGAGTAAAATGTACGATTACCATACCAGAACAGGCTGCACGTGACAGAAACATGTTTTCCCGTAGAGGCATATGATTAATAGCAACAAGCAATACCTCGTAATCTGAAGCAAACCCACCCCTTTCGATACACTTGGAGAAACTGAGGTCACAAGACTGTTTTCTTGGAGTTTTCTCATAAGCACTCAGATTTCCCCTCACGTGACTCCGTTCTTGGACTGTGTTCCGCTGTGAATCCATAGTCAGAGGGTGCAGAGTCTGGATGGTTTTGAGGTGTCTCTAAGGGGACCCAAGCCGAGCAGGCTGCGCAGGGCTCTTAGCAATGATTGGCACTAGCTCCTTTGGCGTAGAAGCTTTCTCCATCCCCTCCTGTGTGCCCTTCTTATGTCTTAAAGATTTAGAGTGTCGCAAGACCCAGACGGTCACAGATATCTGTGCAGGCTGTGTTTTCTGGAATAGAATAGGAGTACAGTTGTTCCATAGATTTGGTTCCTTTTTTAATTATGTTCTGTTTGTGTGGTTTTTTGTTTTGTTTTTTAAAACTAGATTCTAGTGGCTTTTTATCAGGTGGATTTTTAAACCACGTATCCCACCCCACCCCCACCTCCTGCTTCTATGAGGGTGCTCCCCTACCCACTCTCTCCCCAGGTGGATTTTTTTTTTTTTAATGCAACATGATAATGTCCTCAATCGTACTTTTTTTTTTTTTTTGGAGGCAGACTCCTCTGTAGTCTAGGCTAACTTGGCTGTGTAGCTGAGGAGGATCTTGAGCTTCTCATCCCCCTGCCTCCAGTTTATGCAGTCCCGGGGATGAGCCCAGTACTTCACAACAAGTTAAACAAGTGCTCTCCCAGCTAACTCCCAGTAGTACTTTAAAGTTAGTAGAGAAATGGTTTCCAACAGGCCCGGTCACACAAGCACTTACCTCCAGCATTCGAGAGTCTGAGGACGTTGAGTTTGAGGCCTGCCTGGACTATAAAATGAAACAAAACTCTAAACTAAAGGGTTTTCATATAAAGGTTTCTTTTATTGACCCCTGTGAACAAATAAAACCTTCATTTAAAAAAAAAAGTTGTTATTTAAAAAAACTTTTTTTTACTTATTACTACCGTATGTCTTTCAAAATGTGCCTGTGTATGGCCATGCGTGCCTCAGCATATCCTGGGTCTGGGCGTGCGCGCCTGGGCATGCGCGCCTCAGCATGTCCTGTGTGTGGGCATGCGCGCCTGGGCATGCGCGCCTCAGCGTGTGTCTGTGTATGGGCATGCACGCCTCAGCATGTCCTGTGTGTGGGCATGCGCGCCTCAGCTTACAGGTGGAGGTCAGAGAACAGCTTGGGGCTTTTGCTTTTCATCTTTACATGCCTAGTGGAGATGGAGTGGGATGGCCGGGCTGGTCACCTCACTGGCCCTGAATTGTTCCTTATAAAAGACATTTTTATGCAGAGCTATGGTAACATTGTCTAGGCACAGAAACTATTAGGACTCTTAATTTGAAGCACTGGTAGCACTTGGAAACTCAGGGAATTTGTCTTCCCCTCTTTCCCGCAGTCATCAGCTGTTACCAAAGGTTGTGACAAAAATTGGCAGTGTGGCTCTGCAGATACTCCTCTTGATTTGAGAAGAGCCATATGCTCTCCCTTTTACAAGTTATATTTATTTTTAAGTATCGCTTGCTGCTATTTAACAATATTAAGGAGAATCTGTACTAAATACCAGATTGCTGCTGGTGAGTTGAAGTTCTGCTACCAAAATCTTAAATCTCCGTTTGCTCGGATGAGAGGACACCCTGAGTTCTTGCACCCAAGACGTTACTCAGGCTTGTAGGTTTCTAGATTGGAATTTGCACTTTGAAGCATCTGCTTCCACTGGCTTGGTTCCCCAGCGACACTGTAACATAGCTCCCACCGGGAACATGTACAGGTTGCGGTAGAATTCGGGGAAGGAGGACCTCGGTGGTGCTGGGGAAAAGAGATGCTTCACAGAGGGAAGGTTGTACTGAAACCGCCTCTGAGCAAGAGGATTGCTGGGAAGCAGTGCTGGCCGGAGGAGACAACAAAGAGGCGGCCCTGGGCACCACAGGGCATGGTGACATTTCCAGAAAGGAAGGTAGTTTTTGTTGAAGTGTAAGCATTAGTGGGGAAGGTGGTAGCCATGGGTCAGGTCATGAAGAACCTTGTGTGTCTTCCATTTGGCAGATGCTTGTTGGATAGCTTGTGAACCAGGCCCTGCTCTAGACACGTAATGGCCACTGCTCATAATGGGAAGAGATTGATGATTAATAATAATAATAATAATAATAATAATAATAATAATAATAAATAATCTCTGAGTGGATACAGTAATAACCACTGGTAAGAGGAAGTTTTGAGGTCAGTGAAAATGGGAAGTACCATTTTAGGGGACCAGGAAAGGTTGGTTGAAAAACCAGTAAGGTGAACCTTCAATGTTCAGGCCTGAAATGATATGCAAGTGCCCTGAGGTTTGAGCTGGACAGACAGACAGCTCAGTAGTTAAATGTTCAACATGTACTGCTCTTGCAAAGTATTTAAAGGTGTTCAGGTCTCAGCAACTATGTTAGGTCTCATCCAAGAGCATCTGATGTGCCTATCCTCCATGGGTACCGGCATTCATGTGCACACACACGCCTGCATGCATGCACACACGCGCACACACACATAATTTCCAAAAATTTGTTTCAAATGCCCTAAAGTTAGACCGGCTCTTGCCTCTTTAAGGGAATCTTAAAAGGTAAGCGTGGCAGAGTATCATGGAGGCAGAGGAATAGAATATAGAATCCAGAAAACAAAGTAAGGATTTGGAGGTGAAATGGGGAATGACTGCAGAGTTTGGGGCTGAGGAAAGTGTATGGTTTTGAAAGGTTGAGTTGTAGTGGATAAAAAGGGAGTTATTGCAGTGATGGTGGTGAGAAATGGTAGCTTGGGCCAGGGTGACCACAGTATAGGGGGCTTACTGGGAGAAGGTTTGCATGTATGATAAGCATCCATTGAAGAACTCTGATCTATAGGACTGGGGGCTGGCTCAGTGGTTCAGAGCAATGGCTGCTCTTCTGGAGGACCTGGGTTTGATTCCTACCTGCCTTCTCACAACTGTATAGCTGCAGTTCCAGGGGATCCAGCATCCACCCTTGGCCTGTACAGGCACCAGGCATGCACACAATGTTTAGATAGACTTGCAAGATACATCAAGACTGATACACAAAAAATAAACATCTTTAAAAACTCCGATCCATGGAATGACAGGCTTTGTGTGTTTAAAAAAAAAGAGAGGATTCTGGTAGCCATGTGGGAAAAAGCTTGGAGAGTTGAGATAATGAGCTGGATTCAGTTCCAAAACTCTAGTCACTAGGAATAAAGACAGAAACCTCAGAAGGAAAGTAGGCTGGGGCCTGAAGGCCCTGGGAGACAACATTTTGCCAAGGAATAGAAATACGAAATATTTACAATTTGGCAATTCTCTTGTGAGCCTTGCAAGGTGAATGGTTATGGCCCAGTTTATTCTAGAGTATCCCACCTCAAACATTACCTGAGGTCATCACCACACGCCTGGCACTGTTGTGAGTACTGATTGAGCACTGGTTCCTCTGAACCTTTGCCCAGGAGTGAGGGGTGGGACAGAGTGTTGATCATGGTCAGTTTTTTTTCTTTTTTTCTTTTCTCCCTGTATATGTGGTGTATATATGTATGTGTACATGGTCATATAGAGGAACTTGCACGTATTCAGGTATACATGCATATGTGTGCATATAAGTGTAGAGGCCATAGGTATACATCGAGTGTTCTCCTCAGTGACTTTCCACCTTTTGGAGTTAGGGTCTCTCACCAACTAGCTGGACTGAAGCTGACCAACAAACTTCTGGGCTCCATCTGTATTTTGTGCCCCACCCCCACCGCACTAGGTTACGCTTATACAAGACCATTCGAAGCTTTTTTATGTGGGCATCTGAACTCAGATCCCCATCCTTGAGTGACAAGCACTTCATTGACTGAGTCATCTCCCCAGGTGCTCTGGGTCCAACTTTGTAGAGATCGAAGCTTGGGCAAAGGGCTCAGTTGTTCTCTGAAGGCCACTGCTGTGCTGCCGCCACGTGAAAGGTCCCCTCGGGAGGTCCTGAATGGCCTGCTCATCTCTAAAATTAAGTAAAGACTTGCTTGCTCGTTTCCTTTTTGAGCAGTGGCGATCACGGCTGTAAAGGGCTGGTCACTGTGGGTAGACAGATATTTTATTTCAAAACTCTTTTAATTTACCAGAGATGGAAATTAGCTTAGAAAAACCTGAGGGCCACTTGTAAGAAGCTGCCATGGCCAGCAGAAGAAAGGCACGTGTGCACATGGGCACACATGTTGGAGCGTGTAGGAAATGCTGTAGAAGGCTTGGCTGCACCCAGACATTCACATGCTGTTCTTTGCCTCTGTGGTCTGAGTGTTCACCCAGACCTGCTTGTTCCGTAAGTAGCTTCCTTATATGGTCAGAAGTGCTGCCCAGTGGCAACGTACAGTGAATCATCTCTATAGTACCCGGTCTACCAAGAGCAAAAGTATCTTTGGGAGAAGCTGAAAATACCCAGAAGGAATTGTCTCCCTGACCTTTGCCCAGGTCCCTATTCCTAGGATCTGAGGTTCAAGGTCAGCGGGAGTGTGTTCCAAGTAGTGACTGTGAGGCCATGGGTGGTGTCTGAGGCCTGAGTTGCTGTGGGAAGAAGACAGCCTGTTTTATAGCACCATTCAGCAGAGCGCGGCATTGTTCTCCCATTCTCTGTGTGAGGATATGTACCTGCCCCATACTTCTGACTTTACCAACTTTTACATTTTTCCTTCTGATTTATAAAACGTTCTTTAGTGGGGGCTGGAGAGATGGTTCAGCAGTGAAGAGCACTGACCACTCTCCCAGGAGTCCTGAGTTCAATTCCCAGGACCCACATGGTGACTTCCAGCCATCTGTAATGGGATCCTATTTCTTCTGGTGTGTCTGAAGGCAGCCACTGTGTGTGTGTGTGTGTGTGTGTGTGTGTGTGTGTGTGTGTGTGTGTATGTGTGTAATTCTTAAGAAAAAAGATCTTCTGTAATTTCATACATGTATTTCATATGTATTTAGTGCATGCATATGCCCCCTGCTCCCCACTCTTTGCTCCTCTAGGTTCTGTTTTTGAGACAGGGTCTTACTATGTTAAGGAGCTGCCAACTCTTAGACTCAAGTGATCTTCTCTTGAGTAGTTGGGGTTATAAGCCTATAATACTTTATTTAATTAATCAATAAGTCTATGTATGTATGTATATATGTATCAATCTACCATCTGTCTGTCTGTCTGTCTTTTCAATGCTAGGGGTGGAAGCCTGGACCTCACACATATGAGACAGGTCATCCTGTCATCCCCAACCCTACCTTATTTGATTTTTAAGGACAGTGGTGTGGTTTGGGGTTCAGCAGCCTTTCTTAGGACCGGAAGTTGTTTCAGGCTGACCACAGCTCAGCTAGGATAGGAAGACAGTCGGTCCCCTTCCTTGAACAGTGTCACACACTGTCTCTGTCAATATTTCTCTGACATGGTTGCGTCTTTTTTCCTTTCCCAAAGGAAATGATAATTGATCATGTGTTTGAGGTTAGAGGAAATAAGAGTTAGTGTTTTAAAAATGGTCCTCAACTCTTTTTTTTTTCAACCCTGACCCAAATTTATGTTAGATTTGCATCGAGATCTGATTCACACACACCTTTGTTTACCTAACAAAGTGCTGTATAGGGCAATATTTATCCCTTACCAAGTGCTTTGCACTCTAATCGCTTCTGTTCATTTAAAATTCCATTTTTAAAAGCACACACAACCACCATAAATTCATTTTGGAATCCACTAATAGGCAGCCACAGGGTTTGAAAAACATGAATTACACCAGCAATAAACAAGCAGCCCTGGTGTGTTAGTTCTGAGGAGGGATGCTGCAGACCAGGTGGCTTCAACAATAGCCTTTTCCCTACAAGCTGGAGGTCAAAGCAAGGTGGCCACAGATCTGTGCCTTCTAAGGCTGAGAGGGAGGGTCAGGCCTGCCTCTCCCGAGCTTGTGCTGGCTGGCTGCCAACCTTTGGTGTTCTCAGTTCTTAGATGCCTCACCTTGATCTCTCCCTTCATCGATGTACAGTATTTTCCCTGTGCGTTCAAATTAGCTCCCTTTTAAGGTTGCCAGTCATACTGGCTCAGAGGCCTACCCTATGCCATATGACCTCATCACAGCTTGCCTGACGACATCTTCTGTGACCGTATTCCCAATTAAGGCTGTGTTCTGACATAGTGAATTTCAGAATTCAGCATAAGAATTTTGCGTGAGTCACACGGAAGTACAATAGCGACAATAGGAAGCCCCATTCTATTGAACCCATATTACACAGAGAGCTCTCAGCTGCACACTCTGTTTTATTAACCCACCGATACCATCTTATCTCACTTCATAATCAAGGAAGGCAAGCTAAGAGAGATTTAACTCCTATCTCCTTGATACAGAGCCCAGGCTATCTCCTCTACAACTCATTGCTGTACCTGTTTGTAGAATATCAAGAGAGGAGCAGTTAGCTGGTCTAACTGGAAATGCAAATGTCAGATCATAAACACCACAAAATTATGCTGAAGGAAGTTCATTGCAGAGAGACCTTCTAAAGGGACTTGCAATCCCTCCCCTAAGGATCTGTTCCAGAACTCTGTGGATCAAGGCTCTCCTGGCTCTGTCCACTGCTCTTCCCTCCCCCCACAAACCGCTGTACTCCAACAGCATCAGACAGCCTCCCTCCCTCTGAGCTTTCTCACCCGCCTTCTGAATTTAGATCAGGGTGAAGAGTAGAGAGGAGGAAATGAGCCAGAAAATAGAAAATTAATACTTGGTAGAATTGTCATATTTTAAAAATAATTTATAACCAATGTCAGATAACGGGAGTTAAATCATTTTATCAGCAGGCTGCTCTAGGATTTGAAAATTGGCATCCATCATTATAAATCAGGTCTTGGGAATGGTCTCTAGGGAAGAAGGTTGATGTGGGATGGGCAGAAATATAAATACGTGCTTAGCCATGTCCTTTCCTTAAATACAGAACCTTTCCATATCTCATTGCGGATAACGGCCTGTTAAATCCTAAGAGAAGAGGCAAAGCTATTCGAGGCTGTGGTTAGCCCACTTTTCATATTTAGTCTGCCTGTCAGCTCGGGGAGACTGGTTGTGTGGAAGGCATTCATTTCAAGGTGCTACTTCCAACCCATAATTTCAGGGATGGCTTAATCTGCAGGGTCCATTTTCTTAGATTCCAACGTGCATTCTGCCCTCTGTCCCAGAGCAGAAGCATCCTTCGGGTGTCACTTTTATTCCGTGATTAAAGGCCCACCTTTCACTTCTTGTCATTGCAGCTGTCTGTCGAGGGCGTGTGGTGAGAGTCCCTGCGGGCACCCTGGTTCGAGTGGTGGGCACCGAGCTGGTGATCCCCTGCAATGTCAGTGACTATGACGGCCCCAGCGAGCAAAACTTTGACTGGAGCTTCTCGTCTTCGGGGAGCAGCTTTGTGGAGCTCGCCAGCACCTGGGAGGTGGGCTTCTCGGCACAGCAGTACCGTGAGCGGCTGCAGCGGGGCGACATCCTGTTGAGGAGGACGGCCAATGATGCTGTGGAGCTGCACATAAAGAATGTCCAGCCCTCGGACCAAGGCCACTACAAGTGTTCAACTCCAAGCACAGATGCCACCGTCCAGGGCAACTATGAGGACACAGTGCAGGTTAAAGGTACAGTCCTCACAGGGGCCAGCCTTCCTCTGCCACTTCGCTGTGCAAAGAGACTCAGCCCCACCCCTCCATCCATTGCATTGATGGTGTCTTACCTGATTATGGGCAGAGGGTGGACCAGGTGACCCCTGAGAGCCCCTTCTCCTTGCTCAGGGTAATTCTGATGCATCTTATGGGCATCGAGCTGTAGCACCATGTTGTGGTCACCTGGGAGAGTGCAGTTCTGGAGCCAACTTGCTTATGCGGTTGGCTTCTGGGTCTGCCATTTGTCTGCTAAATGGCCCCTGGCTCTGTTCATGCCTCAGCTTCCTCTGTACACACATCCTGCCTTAGAAGATGTGGGGACAGGAGAGTTAACCCAAGCCAGACCTCTCCAGCCATGTCAGTGTGAATATTCAGCTTAGAGACGCTCGTATGGGGTTCAGGTTTGTGGTAGGAACAGATACTTGAAAGTTCATGTCTCTTTTTTCCTGTGATCTTCACGAGTTAATACCCGTTTACAACAGAAGTTTGCACTTGCTGTTTATAGACAGAAAACCATGCGGTTTCTGCTTCATGAACCCAGCTGTGCAAAGCTGACATCATAGGCATCTGGGGTATCTTGAGTTTGGGTTTTCCCTGCCTTCTAAGCGCTGTTGAATTTGCTTACGCAGTCTATTATCTGCATCCAATGAGGAAAATAGGGCAGACTATTTCCCCAGTTTACACACGAGATGGGAGAGCATAGGTTAATTACTTGCTTAAAACGACATAGCTCATTAGTAAATGAGCAAGGAGAAGCCATTTTAATCTGAGGCTAACAAAACAGAAACATATTATTATTATTAATTGTCCATTTATTTGTGCCCTGCCTTGTTTCTGAAAATATTTTGTATCAGGGCAGGAGTGTTTACAATTATCTAGAAAGTAGAAAATGGTAATAGAAGAGGAGTATGCGGGTCCAGCCATCCACCCTGGGTTGTGGTTGGAAGAAACTGCCGTAGCTCACTGTTGCTGGTCAGTTCCCAAACCATGCGGGGAGGAAGTGTCAGCCAGGCCAGAAAGTAGGCATCAAAGCATTAAGCCATCAAATCTACCCGTTCCTTCTGATTAAAGGTTCAGAGTGTAGCTGGCTAGGCTGGCACATGCCTACGGTCCCAGTGCTTGGGAAGCTGAGGATTCAAAGTATGAGGCTAACCTAGGCTGATCTGTACAGTAAGTTCAAAGCCAGCCTGAGCTACGTAGGGTGACTCCATCTGGGGATGGGATACTGGGGCATAAGAAACTTGACATTCAGTGGTAGAGTGGTCGCCTCTGTATGCGAAGCCCTAGTTGACTTCTGGAGCTGGAGGCGGGGGTAGGGGTGAGGGGGATAAATCCTGACTTTTTAGAAAGATTTCCCATAAGACATGTTTGCACTAAGTTAAACAGTACAACAGCTCCCGCCCCCCACCCCCATCCCCTCCTTCAGGTCAGATACACTCTAGTGATTTATTGTGAGAAGAGAAAGGGTGACACAGGAGTCCCCACCCCTCCGTCTCGCTGCTTCTTTACTAGTCTTTGAAGGCAAGAGAAGCAAGGGAGGCTTTTCTTGGCTCAGGAGAGAGAAGGATAGCATGAGAGGCTGGCTGGCTGCCCAAGTGAGTCTCTGGCAGGAGCTAGATGTGGTCCAGCATCTGTCTGGCCTTCAGCTTCATGGGTCTTAAATCTGTCCATCTTTCCTCCTCAGTGAGGAACCGGCCTTGAGAATGAAGCCATGTTAGCTGTCCTCACAGATTGAGGTGTGTACGAGAAGGGCCACTGCATTCCTTTTGTAGAAGAGACGGCCTGTAGGAGTGTTCTAGAGGAGTGCCGGTTTCTGTTACCTGGAGTAAGCCCTTTCTGAGTGTGATCAAGGGAAAAGCCAAGGAGATGTGGATTGGGACGCGTGAAGATCCACATATGTAGCTCCTGATGAGCTTGGAAGATTCTCGCCGCCTTTGGTGGACAGCCCCCACCTGATTCTACCAGATCTCACCAGCATCTGTATCTGTCACTTCACTGTCACTTCTGAACTCCCCCAGCCCCCTTTCCCAGACTGCTGAAGTGGTGGCTTTTTCTAGTAGGTGCTAAGAGTTAGAAGCAGAACCCTCAGCGTCTCTTGTCCCCTTCCTGTCCTGTGGATCTACTCTACCCAGGACATGAACCACAGGCGGCTCCTGCCATCGTCTCTCCCTGGAGGTCTTGACTCTTGGCAGTTCCCCTGTCTCTAACTTGCAGGCTCCCTCCTCCAGCTCCATGCATGTTCTAGCCAAAGGACTGTATGGCGGTCATACCAGACTGTTTGGTTCTGGTGCCTTGCAATGCCCTGGCTCTCACTGGGCTCCCCTGTGAAGCAGGTACAGTCATCATCCCCCTTTCTAGGAAACTGAGGCACAGAGGGCACAGTAATGTACATCATGGTGGCTGAAGCACCCACAAACCCATTTTAGCCGGAGTTTTATTATTGTCTCACTTCTCTTTTGTTTCAGGTCAGAAAGTTGGTTGAGATTGGATTGTTGGGTGGATCACTTTAGCACAGGGAATCCTTGGGTAGCTGCCATGACTCAAGGCCAGAGTTCTTTCCTTCTGGGGAAGGACCTTTGGTGACCACTGACTGACATCTTCCCTCTGCCCCCCACAGTGCTGGCAGATGCCCTGGTGGTGGGCCCCAGCTCCCGGCCTCCTCCAGGCCTGAGCCTGCGCGAGGGGGAGCCCTTTGAACTTCGATGTATCACATCTACTACGTCACCGTTGCACACACACCTGGCACTTCGGTGGGAACTGCACCGTGGCCCAGTGCACCGAAGCATCCTAGCCCTAAGCCACGAGGGCAGGTTTCACCCAGGACCTGGCTATGAACAGCGCTACCACAGTGGGGACGTACGCTTGGACACGGTGGGCAGCGATGCCTACCGCCTCTCCGTAGCCCGTGCACTCTCTGCAGACCAGGGTTCCTACAGATGTGTGGTCAGTGAGTGGATCACAGAGCAAGGCAGCTGGCAAGAAATCCAAGAAAAAGCTGTGGAAGTGGCCACTGTGGTGATCCAGCCAACAGGTAAGCTTTTGAAAATGGTGTCACCCCTGATTGAGACTAGTGACCATGTATGAGAAGAGACTAGAAAAGGGCTACCCTGGCCTACCCTTGTGGGTAAAGGGACCAGAGTGGTGTTGGTAGCTTAAAGAGCACCTCTGCTTTGGGCTGAGATTTGTCCTGGAGCTATTGCTTCTCTTGTATAGGAAGGTCCCTAACTGTCTGACTCAGAGCTTAAGCATGATGGCCTGCAGAGCCCACCCAGCATTCCCTGGAGCTGTGGGTGGGTCTGACCACACCTACTGCTTTAGCTTTTGTTTGTTTACTATTTCCCTGAGTCCTTGGGTCTGCCTTCCCTGATAGCTGTTGGGCTGGTGTGTGTGTGTGTATGTGTGTGTGTGTGTGTGTGTGTGTGTGTGTGTGTGTGTGTGACTCCAAACTTGCTTAAGGTCATCCCCAGGACTTGCCTTTCCATCCCAAGATGCACCATTCCCTGCCAAGTGACAGAGTCCCCAAGGGTCAGGTCTCTCCATGCTTTCTATGTCTATACATTCCAGAGAGTCCAGCCAAAAATTAAGTTTTGACCTATACTTTGCAAAAAATACCCTCCTTAAAAGTTCCCAACTGCAGAAATAAGAAGACAGACAAGGCACATTAGGAAGTCTGCAGAAACAGAAGAGAAACGAGAGAAGAAACCAGTATTGACTTATGTTCAGCAAGTGTTGGTAGGAAGCCTACTGTGCTCAGTACTGTGCTGGGCCCTGGGCTCAGAGGTACTGCAGGCTCAATCCCAGGTCACTGGACAGAGTACAGAGAAACTATCGCAGGCTAATGTCACTGCTAGGGATAGCCTGGGTGTGCTTGGTTGTCTAGGAGTCTAATGTCGTTTTGATAGCGGAGACTCCTGCCTCCTGGGAGACCTTGGCTGGCTCACTCCCTGCTCAGGAATGTGAGTACGTGGCCAATTCTGTTTGCTGGGAAGGAAAGCAGGAAACCATAACCAACCAGTGATCAGTTTTTGCAACGTCCATGGTTCTGGGCAGCATTTCTGGGATCTGAAAGAGGATGTGAATATCTTTGTGAGTGGCTTGTGGCAGCTGAGGTATGGCCATCACTGTGGGCCTTGGCTCCATTGACTGCCGAAATGACTTTCCCCAGGGACTAAGGTCACCTTCTTTAGTTGAATGATTGTTTAGAATCTGCCACAGGAAACTTAGCTATTCAGTGTATATCAGACAACTATTTCAATGAGGCAGGTCGGGTAAAGAGCTTAGCTTTGAGGCAGGTTCACCATTGGACGGAGGAATTTCAGTCATAAATGCTGTCCCTCAAACCCTATAGCATTTAGTTACAGACTGGTACTCTCAGCAGACTACAGCAGCGAGCTCCCCCTGAGGCTGCGCTTCACCATCCTTTCTGGTGCTGAGCCCAGCGCCTCCGGTTTGCTGGGCAAGCAAGCACCTATTGTGTAGGTGTGTTACCCTTTTTATTAGGGGGTAGGACCTTGCTGAGTTGCTCCAGCTGGATTTGAACTGTGTTCTTCCAGCCTCAGCTTCCAGAATAGCTGGGACCTACCGGCTTGCACCAACACACTTAGCCTTGTGATCTTTTCGGTGTGATGGGCCTCTTTGACTGTCTTTTGAAGCCTATAACCTTCTAAATTCATGAAACATAATATACAAGGTGACGGGATAAGAATTATACTGAAATAGTTATGGAAATATCCCTAAGACAAATTTGTCTTTTATACTAATACTTTGCTTCGTTATTAGCACAGAAACAATAAGCTATATTGGCAGGCCTGACAGCCATCTTAATTTCTAGGGAGCTGTGAATGCAAATGATGTGTCAATGTCTGCAACTGCTGTTAAGTCATGTATGAAGAAAACCTGTTATTTCTGTTGACCAATACCAAGTCCTGGGTATTGGCCATACTATACCATCTTGTTGCTTATTTTCACCAAGGCAGGAGATGCAGTGTCTCAGCTCAGTGAAGGTTAATGAAAATAAAAGAAGGAACAAATTGTCCCATCCACATGCACAGGCTCTCTAAATTCTCTGTGGATCGTAAGTTAAGAATCACTGCTCAAGGGTTATAAGCTTGCCTGTGCACCCCTTCTCTTCCTCTCCCTCTCCCCTCATCCTTACAGCCCTCTCCATATATTTATCTGTGGTTTTAGACAGTCTTACTGGCCCGAAACCCACAGGCTTATCTTGAGCTCACAGAGATCTGCCTGCCTCTGCCTCCCAAATGCTGGGATTGCGTACGTGCCCCACCATACCCAACTGAGGGAATGGTCTTTTGCTTTTAATCAATTTCTGTACTGGTCACAGGCGACTGCTCATGCTCTCCGACCACGGTAGCATTGTAAATGCCGCAGAGCCACTTCATAGCAAAGCTGTGTCACCCGTATGGTAGGTCCTCCTCCCGCGGTGATACAAACCACAGTATCTTAACATGAAGACTTAGCCGTATTCTACCGGAGAAAGCGTGGACTGCCCCAGGCTTTGCTCACATCTTACATTCCGAATCCTTAGAAGTGGATCTTCCCGCAGCTTCTCTATCCCACCTCCCATGGTCAGATCCATGACTCTAGAATAAATTGTTATTCTCCATCTATGTGACCCATAGTCAGGGATAGGACAGATATTTAGCCACGTTCACTGAGAAAATGGCAGAGACATTGCTGCCGATGTTTCTGGACTCTAGGAACACATTTCTTGATCCATAAAGAGGAGAGAGAGAAGAACAAACTACCTTCAAACCCTTTGTCCTCATACTATGCCCACCTCATTTTCTGTCATGTGCTGGCTGGATATTGAACTTGGCTTAAAACGATTGTTTGAAATGAATGTCAAGATTTGGAAATATTCATGTGGACCTCTTCCAGAGGTCGTAGACTCTTGCGATGCGTTTTCTGAACTGGGCAACAGTCTTTGTCCCTGAGCTTCCTGGAAAGAGCTGGGGCTGCTGAATGGATTTTGCCGGAAGATAGGGACTGTGTTTCACTTGACGCTACAGGGAGAAGTCGGCTGTCTGTCATTTAGTGACAGTTCCCAGAGCATCATTGTAACTTGAAATTTTCCACTCTGATTACAGATGTTCCACATCTTTTAAAAAAAAAAAAAGCCCCGAATAGAGTAGAATGTTTCCATTTAAAAAGCTTTGGCAATGAAACGCTGAACAAGACCTCTCTTGAGTCAGGGACACTCAATACTTCAAGGATTTACCTAAATATAGCTTACTTTAATTGTCCCCGGTCATAAGAGGACAGTAGCATGGAGAATGCGAAACTCATTGGGTTTGGGGTTCAGAGTCTCCTGCTTGAGGTTCAGCCGGGCGTGTCTAAGAAAACCATAGTCTATGCATGTCACTTTGTGAAGGAACCCTAGTCTACATACGTCACATTGTGAAGGGCTGAGTCACTAGGAAAATTGTCTGGTTCTACTTTCCTGGCTCATCTGCGTAGGAGTTTTCACCCCTACCCCCAGGACGTTGGAGCCAGCGATGCTAGGGGAGGGCTCTACCAGGAGCTACTGTGTGCTTCAGCCTCTGTGTCAGTAAATGACCATGATAGTGCCTACCTTGTGTTGTTATTCTCAGAGTCTTTCTAAGCTCAGGACACGAGGCGTTTTACTGGTGTTCACGTTTTCCTGGTGTTCACGTTTTCCTGGTGTTTTGCTGCTCTTTTCCAACACCAATTTAGTGTGTGTCATGAATTTATTCATTAACTATTCCTCAAGCACTTTCAACTGCACAAAGCCTTCTAATTTTAACACCACAAATCAACCTAAAGGGGTGATCTAGTGGGAGGTGAGAAGAAGGGAGGAGAGGGGGCAAGCATCATTCAATCACTTGATGGGCTTGTTTTCCCTCTTCCAGCTCTCCAACTGGCCGTGCCCAGGACAGTGTCTGTGACCGAAGGAAAGGACCTGGACCTTTCTTGCAACATCACAACAGACCGTGTGGATGATGTCCGGCCTGAGGTGACATGGTACTTCAAAAAGACACCCGATACCTCTTTGCTTGCCTCCCATATGCTGGCTCGGCTGGACCGTGATTCCCTGGTACATAGCTCACCACACGTTGCTCTCAGCCACGTGGATACCCGCTCTTACCATCTACTGGTGCGAGATGTCAGCAAAGAAAACTCCGGTTACTATCTATGCCTCGTGGCCCTCTGGGCTCCTGGACACAACCGGAGCTGGCACAAGGTGGCAGAGGCCATGTCTGCCCCATCTGGTGTAAGCGTGACCTGGCTAGGTGAGTAGCTTGAAGAGCGCCTTTTAGGCTCTCTGCTTAATCCTCCCAGTGCACTCAGGAAGCCTGCGGTGTTCTGGGCATTCTGCCTCCTTTGGATGTTTGGATCAGACAAGTGTCCTTGAGCTCCCTAGCTCCCAGGCTAAAAAGAAGCAGGATGGGCTGAAGCGGCGTGGCCGGCGTTTGCCCTGTGCCCTTGCTGAGGAAGTGGGTTTCTTTGTTGTCGAGAGTGCCTGCCTGTGAGAGCTGTGCTGACCTCTCTTTGCAGTGGTTCTTTGTTGAAGGCAGCCATTCTCTTTCCTTAGAGTCCTGGATATGTCTGCCCTGGCCTAGGGCTCCCTGAAGCTCAGTGAGAAAGAGCAGCCACTCCTCCAGCTAATGGAGAATGCTTTCTGCCCCTGCTGCCCTAGAAAGCCCCCGAGGCTTTATCTGAACATACCATTTATGGTAGGGGCCATCTACCTCCCGGTCTCTCTTCAGGCTCCCAGCCCTGGGGCTGCCCCAGGTGGAGGGCAGAGTTGTCACCTCACCCATGTTGTATAGCAGCTTGTAAGATGGGACAATAACTGGTGTCCTCACTGTGTCATCCTGCTTGTCACGTATGTGATCTTTGGAGCGTCCTTCCTTATCACATACGTGATTGTGGCCGTGTTGTACTTGTCCTACATCAACTGATATATCCTCATCTTGTCGTCATGTGTGTTCCCTGGAGAGTGCTTACTTTGTAATATGTGTGCTGCCTGGTCAGTCCTCCTTCATCATGTATGAGCTGCCTGGAGAATGCTCACTTTTTCATGTGTGCTCCCTGGTAAGTCTTCATTTTGTCATGCGTGCTCCCTGACTGGTCCTCATTGTATCATACGTGCTCCCTGCTGTGCTTACTTTGTCCTCTCTGGTGTCCCTGCTCTATCAGTATGTGATCCTACCGTGTCTTCGCCTTGCCCTACATGAGATGGCTGGCTTCGACCTGGCCTCTGTTTCCTGTAGTGCCCTTTGTCTTTTTTGCGCTGGGAGGAATGTGTAGTAGCTCCTCTTGTTCATCAAGGCTGGAAATGACAATTTGGCTTAGGTGGGCGGGGCTGACGGGGTGTGGCTGGCTCCCCACCTGCATCTTCTCCACAGTGGTCGGCCACGGTCAGCTCCTACATTTTCACCGCCCTCACAGGGCTTCGGGCCCTGACAAAGACACTTGATTTTTCTTTGATTAAGGAGGCAACACTGATTATTTAAAGGCCAGTAAATGGCTTCATCCTCTGTCTGATGCTAACCCTCCTCCTGCATGTGAGTGTCTCCAGCTCCTGTGTAATCTCTGTCTTTCACAGAGGCTATGCTGGCTCAAGGGTGAGCTCCCTGCCTCTTTGTCCCTAGTAAACCAGAGGGAGCTTGTGAGTGGTGGTGAGGTGCCAGGGGAGGCGTCCTTAGAGAGTAAGCAGTAGGGAAAGTCCGGTTGGGACTGAGACGGGGTGAGTGAGCGGGGTGTGGGGTGTTAGTCCTGTGAGCAAAGTGGTGCTTTGATATCTAAAGAGCGAAAGGAGCAGGCTTATCTAGAGAGCTTTCGTTCCTGCAGTCAGAGCCTGTGCTCGAGGCGCTCTGTGAAGTCCTGAGCTGGAACAATGTTGGCCCAGCTAGGACTCTCCTTAGCAACCTTCAAAATAAAACAGATGTTGTCAGCACCAAGAGAAGGGTTTTCATCTCTGGAGTTGAATCTCTCTCACAGCTCTGATCCTAGTGCATTGTGTGGCGCTGTCAAATCCCCACTCTGGCTTTCTCCCCTCCCTCTCCCCTCCAACTTCTGAATCCTAGCTCCAGGATTTTTTTTTTTAAATTCTGCCTGCACTCCAATTCTGAGGGCTTCTTTGAAGTCCTGGTGTATTGATCCCACATACCCTGGGGGAAGCACAGGCACTGTCAGACATCAGGGGCAAGCTCTGGGAGAGAATGGGCTTTGTAACTGGAAGGGATTTGTTGGTGACGTGTTCTCCAGAGATTGAGGGGAAATAAAGAGGCTAAACTGTGGGAAAGACTTCCTTATTATCCTGAGGGTCCTGTCACTTGTTTTCCTGCAGAGTGCCAGTGCCATTGTGAACAATATCAGTGCACATCTCCAGTGCATATAGAGCCCCAGACCTTCCCCGTGCTTTACAAGGCATAGGCCAGCCCAACACACGGATAATATAAAACCCATGTATCCAAAATCCAGAACTGTATGCAGGCACGGCCATGGCTTAAAGTATTCAGAGGCCCTTGCACAATCGTGAGCTCACGAGGAGTGTAAATATTATAAAAACAACCGTGCTCTTCTCTTTCTTCCTCTTAAGTCTTCACCCTGTTCTCCGTCTATGACTCATGGTTTGCAGCTGCTTGGATGCTTGTCAGGAGACGAGTCGGGCCCAAGTGCAGCCACAGGCCTTTAGTCACAGTCTGCAGACTGCATGCTCTGCCCAGAAACTGAGGCAACCGGCCGACCCTACATGCTTTCTCTAGAGATGTACTTTGTGCATTCCATCGATCAAACACAACTGGACCTATAGCGGATAATGAAGACGTGACAACAAAAGCCAGGAGGACAGAAGGCCTAAGTGTATATACCATCCTAGGCTGCAGGATGTGGAATGTTGTCATAGAGGCATTCTTAAGAAACTTGGAGGGGCTGGGGATTTAGCTCAGTGGTAGAGCGCTTACCTAGGAAGCGCAAGGCCCTGGGTTCGGGCCCCAGCTCCGAAAAAAAGAACCAAAAAAAAAAAAAAAAAAAAAAAAAGAAACTTGGAGCCCTGTGCTGAGACAGCACTCAGTTTTGCACTGGACTTATTAAGAATTAACATTACTGTTTACTGAGCAACTTCCCCAGGCAGTAAATGGTCCAGTGGAATGTGTTTATGATCATCTTTGGAAAGGGGACCCTTCCCCATTGTCTAATTCTCACTTCTTGTTTGGGATAGTGAGTCTGCCCTAGGCGTTGTCTTCGTGTGGGGAATGTCTTTGGCTTTGGACATCAGCTTTATCTCCTAAGACAGGCAGTCCCAAGTCCTCAGGATGAGCAGCCCCTGTTCTCATCTCCAGAGCCGTTGTGCCCGTTGATAACAGGGCGGGCACTGGTGGAGCCGTCTTAGGCTGCTGTGTTACGTGGTCTGGAAAGTGAAGGATCCTTTGCAGCAGGGTGGGAGGACCTGGTGGGCTGTTGTTGTTTAGAAGGTGAGAAAAAGGCCTTTTGCTAAGGTTTGGATTCCTCTTTGAAGGAGAAAAAGCTCTTAAGTTGGTTTGCAAAATGAAGAACAAAGCAGCAGACGTAAAGAAATAATCAAGATCAAAAGAG